>NC_142011.1:50266868-50411863 GCF_049901735.1 Notechis scutatus
TATATATATACTTAATACATATACAAAGGAATAAATTAAAAAAAAAAAATAATTTTAATAATAATAATTTTGTCTTGTACAATAATATTTTTTTAGTACATATATAAATATATACGGATAACCTGTATATACATTTGGTACAAAAGCATAATAAGATAAAAATCAATCAAAGGATAAGGAAGAATTATAATTAGAGTATCTATTTTTCTGTACATACTATATTTCTTAGATACCTTACTGTTATCTCTGTACACAACAAATTCCAAAAAGGGGAGGGCCAGCTTCACCTTCACCCGGCCTCATCCAGGCCTGATCTGGGCGAAACCAACCGCCTTTGCTAGTAATTGTATCTAACATGGCAGGCGACAATCCCTCTAAAGCGTCCTTCTTTGAAGGCTAAGGCAAAGTCCCACTACTTGCGCAGGCAGGACAAGGAACCTAAGGGCTCTAGACAGGACAAGGAACCTTCCAAGGCATGGCGTGACGCCTTAAAGGCGCCAAAGCGTTGGAAAAAGAGTTTGACCGGCGTTCAAGGGAGTCCAGCTCTCGGAGCCGTCAATACCTCCTCCTCCAAACCCTTCTACCTCTGCTCAATCTCTCCCCTCAGACCCCTCTTCCCTACCAAGGCGCGAGTTCGCTTCAGGGTCTTCCGACCCCCGGACCTCCGACCAGACGGACCCCGAAGCCACCTTTACACCCACAGCCGCTGGTCTGCGCCCACGATGAACCCTCTACCTCCGGGTTCCACCTCACATCAGGGCTTGGATGGAATCAGCCATCCGCCAGGGCATAGCAGAGGACTACAACACATGACAAGATCAGGCTTCTCTCCATGAGCCTCCGAGCACATTCGATATCTATCAGATCCCTTCCACAACCGGTCCCCCAGTTGATCAGGTACTCTCAGAGGGACAGTCCTCCTCCGATTGGGGCCCAGGTGGAGGAGGAAGGGGACTTTGGGGATTTCAGGGAAGAGGAAGAGGATTCCCGGATGGGATCCTCCCGCTACAGTGAACCCCTCTTAGAGGCTGACATCATGGAGGGGAGATGTCGGAGGACGAGGACCTTCTCCCACGACCAACCCTCCTTTGGGGGCTGTTTAAACCGCATATGTTCCAAGTCCCTCCTCCTTAAGGCCAAGAATGTCTCTGGCCTTCTTTCCCAGTCCAGCTGCAGAAACCCCCTGTCCCAGAGGGCCGGAGAGACTCCATTTCACCCAACCAGTGGTGGAAGCTGAGGTCATCCCATCCCCTCCCCATCTTCGTAGAGATCTGGTAGCGAAGCAACTTACCTCCTCAGGGACCCCTCCCACTCCTCTAGCCAAGACAAGAGATTCTTTAATCTCGATTGGCTCTGTCTAACCTCCTGAATATCCCGGAGGTCGATGACCCCCGTGTGGGTCTAGCCTCCTCCTCTACCCCTAGTGAGGCCCTAGAGGCCTTGAAACCTGAGGACAGGCGGGCGGAGCAGGCGCTGCGCCAGGGCTCACCTATCTCGACGCCTGGGCCATTAAGTCAGCTACGGCCGCCTCATTTTCACGAGGTCCTCTATCCACGCTGGCTACGTCAGCTCAAGGACCACATCCTGCTTCCAATCTCAGAGCTCACCAGGATATATAGCGAAGTTAGTGGCTGCAGCCGAGTTCTCGGGGACGCCACTACCAATCGATGTAAAATTTTCTTCCAGGGCCATCACGCACGTCGCATGTCACGGCTAGGCGCATGCTATGGCTCAAACACTGGCAGGCGGACGTAAAGAATAAGGTCAAGCTGGCCACTGCCCCATTCGGGAGATAAACTGTTTGGCCCAGCTTTGGAACCACTGCTGGTCGAGCCGCAGTAAGAGAAAGTATTTGCCCTCCTTTTCGAAGATCGGGAGGCCAGGGGGCTCTCAGCCCTTTCGGAGGAGCTTTCCACGCCCCTTCTACCAACCCCCTTCCCGCCCAGATACCCTAGACCCCTTCCTTCCGATCCCAGGACCGCACGGACCGGGCGACCAGATCAGACGCGGTGGCGGCTACAAAGAGACCCTTTGGGGATCGGGAGGAAGGCCCTACCGCAGAAGGTGAGCCTCTTCCTCCCCCCGTTGGCGGCCGCCTCAGCCACTTCGCCGCCCAATGGGACATATCCACTTCCGATGCATGGGTTAGGGACACAATCAGGTTTGGCCTCGCCCTGGAGTTCAGGTCCGCTCCCCCTGATTGTTTCTTCCCTCCCCTCCTCAAGGGATCCCTCCAAGCGTGCACTAATGGATGCAGCCATCCATCATCTTCTTGACATCCAGGCCATTCAACCTGTCCCTCCGGATCAGAGAGGAAAGGGGTTTACTCCCATCTCTTTGTGGTGCCCAAACACTCTGGGGTTGGAGAGCCATCCTGGACTTGAAAGCGGCTCAACCGTCACCTTATCCAGCGTAGATTCAAAATGCACACTTTGCAATCAATTCTTTTAGGCACCAGGCGGGAGACTGGTTATCTTCCATAGATCTTTCGGAGGCATTCCTCCATATTCCAATCAGGCCTTCCCATTTCAAATTCCTCAGGTTCTGTCACAATAGCCTTCATTATCAATACGTGGCCCTTCCTTTGGACTGGCCTCGGCCCCCGGACCTTCACCAAGGTCCTGGCGGCTCTGGCGGCTCATCTCAGGAGCGTTCCTGTCCGCCTCCACTGCTACTTGGGCGATATCCTTATTCTATCCCGTCCAAATCCCAGGCAGTCAGGGATACCAGGGTCACTCTCTCCACCTTACAGGCACACGGGTTCCTAGTCAATTGGCAAAGAGCCAACTTACCCCTTCCACCCGAATCAACCACTTGGGCGCCATAATTGATTCGGTTTCTCAAAGAGATTTTCCTCTCCCAGGAGAGGTTCCTTAGCATTCAGGCCTGGTCAAACAGATCAGGCGTTCAAGGAGGGTGGCCTTACTGGACCTCTCTAAATTGTTGGGCAAAATGGTGTCATGCATCTCTATTATTCCCTGGGCCCGTCTACACAGCAGATCCCTCCAGTGGTTCCTGCTCCCATTCCAACGATCCGGAAGAAGCAACTCGAGAAGGCCAGAGTCAGGGTCCCTCCAAGGGTCCTCACGTCTCTTCTATGGTGGACCAATCCCGCCATCAACAGAGGCCACCTCTTGGCGGAACCTCAACGACTCACCACCGTCACTAGGACGCTAAACCTGTCCGGTTGGGGCGCTCATCTCGACTTCGCTCTCGGCTCAGGGCAGATGGTCGCCGTCCGAGCAAAGGTGCAGTATCAATTGTGGCAAGCTTCACGCTGTCCATCTGGCCCTGCGCAGTTTTCCTCAGATCCGCCAAACATCACGTCCTCGTTCTCACGGACAGCGTCACGGCCAAGGCCCATATCAACAAGCAAGGCGGCACCCAGTCCATCCAGCTAATGAGGAAGCGGGCGCCTTTGCCGCTGGGCAGAATCCAACCTCCTATCACTAAAAGCCGAACACATCTCGGAGTAGACAATACTCAGGCGGACTGGCTGAGCAGGGCCACGGTGGACCAGGCAGAATGGCGTCTCCATCCATCCCTGTTCGAGAAGCGTCCAGAATATTCGGCCTTCCGGTGGTGGATCTCTTCGCCTCCCGTCCAACACTCAGCTTCCACGGTTCTTCTCCCGGTATCCATCTCACCGGTGGGAGAATCACAATGCTCTGCGCTGCCCATGGCCCCCAGGGCTCCTATATGCCTTCCCTCCGCTCCCGTTAGTTCCCAGAGTAATACAGAAACTTCTTCAGGAGAGGGCAGACCTTCTCCTGGTGGCTCCCTATTGGCCCAGGCGACCGTGGTTTGCGGATCTCCGCAATTTATCAGTGGCGCCCCCATGGAGGATCCCCGGACAGGGTCTCCCTCTCTCAGGGGCCCCTTCTGCATCCGGAGCCTCAATGGCTCCAGTTAGCCGTCTGGAGGTTGGCGGATCCGTCTGACTAGTGAGAATCTCTCGAGTCAAGTCATCGACACTATTTTGGCGCTAGGCGACCTTCCACTACACTGCTAATTTACGATGCCACTTGGAAGGGGTTCTGCAAGTGGTGTAGTGGGTCTCAGATTGATCCCCTCTCTCCCTCAGTGGCTCAGATCCTAGATTTTCTTCAGGAAGGCCTCCGTAAAGGGCTTCGCACCTAACACCCTGAGGCGACAAGTTTCTGCCCTCTCAACCGTGGTCTCCTGTGATAACTACGGTTCCCTTTCTCATCACCCCGAATTAGATCTTTCCTTGGGCGCCACCAACCTGTGCCCTCCCACTGTTCACAGGTTCCCACATGGGACCTCAACAAGGTCCTCGTTCTCTCACACGTTCCCGTTCGAACCCTTGAGAGATTCATCCCTTCAGTTTCTCACCTTTAAGGTAGTTTTTCTAGTAGCTATTACTTCTGCTCGTCGGAGTTTCGGAAATAGCAGCTTTGTCAGTTAGGAGCGATCTATGTGTATTCCACGCTGATCGGGTGGTCCTTACGTCCTGACCCCACATTCCTACCCAAAGTTAACTCTCCCTTCCATAGGTCACAGGAACTGGTTCTGCAAATTTTTGCCCTAGGCCCTCCAGGGGCAGGAGGTCCTCTGGCACACCCTGGATGTTAGAAGGGCCTTGCGTATATATATTAGCGCACTCAACCCATGCGAAGGTGGAATCCCTCTTCCTATCCTTTCAACCCAGGTCACTGGGGCTTAAGGTTTCTCCTTCCACCATCAGTCGCTGGATCAGGGCTACTATTGCGAGGTGCTACCTTTCCCATTCTCTGCCCGCTCCGGGTGGAATAACCGCCCATTCCACCAGAAGTGCAGCCACCTCGGCGGCCTGGGCCACGCAAGCCCCCATCGCTGACATTTGTCGGGCAGCCACCTGGACCTCTCCGTCCCCGTTTATCAGACATTATAAAATAGATACGTCACGCCTCAGCGGAGGCCTCTTTTGGCCGACGGGTCTTACAGAGGGTCATCAGTGATCCGGAGGGGCCTTCGGGCCAGACGGAGTCCCACCGTAGGACAGCCCAGCTTTGGTATGTCCCAGTCTCTGGATGCTCCAGCGGCTCGAGGGAGAATGGGCGTTGGTTCTTACCTGACAATCGCCCCTTCTCGGCGAGCCGCGAGGAGCATCCAGCCCCACCCTAATTTCTCCGTCTGGTGGGGAATCTTGCTTCAGCCAAGGAGCCAATAGTTGATTAGATAGAATTAATAACCTCTCTTCTCGTTATCGCAAAAAACTGGGGAGGCAGCTGCGCGATACCACGTGAGGGGCAGAGCGTTTCCTCATCTAAAGCTCAGCCTGCAAGAAGAGGACTCAGAAGCACATCCCAGTCTCTGGATGCTCCTCGCGGCTCGCCGAGAAGGGGCGTATCAGGTAAGAACCAACGCCCATTTTGCCCATGTGGGATAGAATCTTTCTCCCAAGCAGCCTTGCCATTCTCAAAGGTGCTGGTTGGAAAAAGCCTTTCTACCCTTCAGAAGAATAGCATTTACTAATTTTCTAGCCAGAAAGCTAGTGAATACAGTATTTCTAAAGGCTAGAAAGGCCAACACAGAGTGTAAAGGGGAAACGGCATGCTGGGACAGGGAAAGGAGGCTCAAGTGCTTGGGATCAGAGCTTCCTTTCTCTGGCCCAGCAATAAACAATTTGGTTTCAGAAAAAAACTATCCTGTACTCTGCAACTCTTACACTGCAAAAACATATGGACGACACAACTCGACCAGGGCAAAGCAATAGACGCAATCTACATAGACTTCTGTAAAGCCTTTGATTCAGTGGTACACGACAAACTACTCCTAAAAATAAAATCCTATGGTATCTCTGGACAACTGAATAACTGGATAGAAGCATTCCTGGCAAACAGACAACAAATGGTCAAAATTGGGAGCGTCCTATCAAATTTGGTACCTGTCAACAGTGGTATCCCCCAAGGCAGTGTTCTAGGACCAACTCTCTTCATACTCTACATAAATGACCTCTGTGATCATATTAAGAGCAATTGCGTTCTTTTCGCTGATGATGTAAAGCTGTTCAATACCACAGACAATACTGCTACCCTACAAAAAGATCTTGACTATGTATCAGAATGGTCAAACAAATGGCAACTTCAAATCTCAACAAATAAATGCTCTGTCTTACATATTGGCAAAAAAATCACAAAATAAAATACAAGCTGAATAGTCAAGATCTTGTTGATGACCCAAGCTCTGTAAAGGACCTTGGAATACTCACCTCTAATGATCTAAGTGCTAGAGCCCACTGCAACTACATAGCCAAAAAGGCATTAAGAGTTGTTAACCTAATCCTACGTAGCTTTTTCTCTGGTAATATAACACTACTAACCAGAGCATACAAAACATTCGCTAGACCAATACTCGAATACAGTTCATCAGTCTGGAACCCACATTACATATCTGATATTAGCACAATTGAGAAAGTCCAGAAATATTTCACAAGAAGAGTTCTCCACTCCTCTACTCGTTGTAGAATACCTTATGCCACCAGACTTGAAATTCTAGAACTAGAAAACCTTGAATTACGCCGTCTTCGGTCTGATTTAAGCATGGTATATAAAATCATACATTGCAATGTCCTACCTGTCAATGAATACTTCAGCTTCAACCATAACAACACAAGAGCACACAATAGATACAAACTCAAAGTTAACCGCACCAAACTTGATTGCAGGAAATACGACTTCAGCAATAGAGTGGTCAATGTCTGGAATACTCTACCCGACTCTGTAGTTTCTTCCCCAAACCCCAAAAACTTTAACCTTAGACTGTCTACTATTGACCTCACCCCTTTCCTAAGAGGTCTGTAGGGGGCGTGCATAAGCGCACCAACGTGCCTACCGTCCCTGTCCTATTGTTTCTCTTATTCTTCTTTTATTTTTCTTATATGTACCCATTTCATGTATTCACAACTATGTATACACTTATACTTATTATCTTGTAAACAATTGGCAAATCAAATAAATAAATAAATAAATGTGGATTCCTTCTACACACAGAGAGCCGAGGATGACCTGCAATTGCCTGGAAAAAGGACTCCTTGAGTTCCAAAGCTTTGTTTCTCATGACCCTTTGTGTGCATGAATGGGAGTTGAGTGCCCTCTTTTGTCAGGTAGCTCTTCTGTGTTATCAACATAGTGACCCTTGAAGTTGGTTAGAAACTGCATCTGGGAGGGCTGGGATTGTGGTCATTGAGCAAGATGGTCATGTAGGTGCTTCACTTAATGACTGCAATGAATTAGCACCAAAATTTTAAGTCCAGTTGTGATTATAAGTCATGGAATACCTCTGTGTATAAGGCCCCTTGAAACAGAAGGAAAAAATCTGTTTCCTTTCACGGGAGTACATTAATTAGATAAACCTCATTTCATAATTATAAGCTGCTTCACAATTGTAAGTTGTGAAAATGTCTTACAAACAAACAAACTTCTTTGCATGTATTTATGAGATTATAAATATGTTCATAAAGACATACCATCTTAAGCATACTTCAATAAATCTTTTTCCAGGTAGAGACTTTTTTAAAGCAACATTTGCCATTTACATTTGATGGTAAGAGTAATGCAGAGAGGTGAAGCATTTCTTCTTAGGCTATTATTTCCCAGAGTTCAGCATGCTATGATTTAAATATATACCTGGAAGACTTGATGAAATAGACTGAAATTTCAATGTCTGATTTGTTACTGGTTCTGTAATCATCTCATAACTTTAAACATCTGTGTTTTGCTGCAGCATAATTACACTGTACACTCTGGTTGGTTTTTTGTTCAGCTTTGTGGCAAAGAGCACTTGTTCAGTTGAACTTCAGTTAAATATTTGCTTTGTCATCATGACTCTGCTCATGTTTTTTTCATCCTCCTTGTTGTAATCTGTTATCTCTTCAGGTTGACATCAACTTTTTACTGAACCAATTGTATAATTTTTTTAAAAATGTTTTCACTGCAATTTGGTTTAGGAAAAATGCTTAGTTGAAAAGATAGTTTGCTTTTCAATTTGTTTTAGCCTCAGTTACATATTAGCTGGAACAGATACTGAAACCATTCCAAGTAGCAATGCTGGGTGATGAAATATGACACATGGAAGGGAAGAGAATTGGCAATCAGCCTTGATGCATAAATAGCCCTTTCCCCTTTGAAGTATGTTTACAAGATTGAAAATAATAACATTGGAAGGTGTTTTTTTTTCTTTAATTTGAAGAAGCAATTAAAAATGCTTTTCTAATGTATATTGTAAGCTGTGATTCTCTGTAAATATGCAGTTTTTCTTAGTATTCATTTACTTTTTATGCATTTTGTAATATTTCTGGATTTTGAAGCAAGATGTCATGGCAATTATTGGAGAAATATTCCAAATGTAATCCTGTGGCCTTCATTGTTTTTACTAATCAATTTTGTCTTTTATCACAATTGAAGTAATGTGTTTAAATGAAGCAAATTAACTGACTGATTTTAACAGGTGTTGCTTCATTCATCTGATTGTAAGTTAGCATAAATCTTACTTGATATATTGATTTATCTATTATCCTCTTAAACCATGCAATAAAGAGAAGCAGCAAGCAACTAGTAAAGTATTTATCCTCACTTAGTAATTGTCAACTTGGATCTATCCCATAGCATTTGACTGAGCCAGCTGTTTAGAATATAATCGTCTCTTTCTCGAAAAAATCTTGATAGTTTATTTAATGCAGTTGACTACCTAGATGATTGACTGCTATGGCATCTAATTGTATCATTTTGCAATCTAAAAATAATATTTTTCACATCATGTTTTAAAAGAGATTAATGACAAGTATAAGTCTTGATGGTCTGGTTATATTTATTCACTGTTTTATTCAGTACAGGGTTTGCTTATAAATATGTAAAAAACAGAATAAAAGCAGAACTAGCCAGTCATCACTTTTAAGAGCTGCAGAAAGAACCTTCCCCTTAACAACTCAAGGTGAAGATTATATGCCTTAGTGAGAAGCAGGGATGTGGAAGCAACCATTACAATATAATGGAGGGGGGATGGGAGATAATCTCCAGAATTTTGTGGTAAGAGTTGAAATAGAACTACAGGTAGACTTCACTTACTGACTGCCTTGTTCAGTGATGGCTCAAACTTACTATGGTGCTGACTTTAACAACCAAGGCTCACATTTGTTTCACCATGTCCCTCTGTCATGTGATTGCCACTCGTATATATTGTCTTGTGATTGACCTACTGTTTTTCCTTTTCCCCCCTTTGCAGAGTGGAGAGATTGGTGGCGAAGAGATGTACAAGAGAGTACGCAGGTGCACAATGGGGAATACTTCAGACTATTTGGGTAGTACGCTTGCAACTCCCACCATGGTCAGGGGTGACAATACTATCACCTTCCTTTCAATGTGTATTCCCCATTGTGTGCCTGCTTATTTTTCTGTAAGTGGGTGGTGGTGGTGATGGTGTTCAAGCCCAGGACACTGCTTGGATTTTTCTCTTTTTTCTCTCTCCCATCCTCCCTTGCAGAACAACAAGATAGCTTAAGCAAAGGGTGAGGGGGGGGAAACATACCTATATTTGGTTGAGAACAAAGTCCCTAAAATGGAAGAGAGGCATTAAATGAATGTTCTCTGCTAGGTAATAATCCATTGACTATTAGCTTTATCCATAGAGGTTGTTTAAATTATTCTTTGATTGCTATTCAAAGTTTTATAACGTGAGAGATAAATTGCCAGTGTAGTCTGATTATATTCTACACCATAAAAGAAAGTCCCTGAGTTGAGGTCTATCACCTGATGACTTTATGGACATGTCCATGCAAGTTCTTGGGCAACAGTACTGAGGAAGATAGCTGTTGCCTTCTTGCAAGGTGTTTGTTCAATTTCTTACAGTGTTCCCTGAAAATCTTCCATTTAAGTGCTTTCGATTCTTTTGTTCCTCAAAATATGTTTCTGTGTGTATTCTTTTATTCTTTTATTACATTTATAGTTTAACTTTTGTAATGACCTCAAGACAACATATATAGTACCAGGTATTTTTCTTCATACCACCATAGTGTGATAGGTTGGGGTGACAGAAAATGACTGACCCAATGTTATCTAGCAAGCTTCTGTGGCTGGTATAGGCTTCCGTGGGGTGTGTGGTGGGGAGAGAAGCAGGAGTGAGCTACAGCAACCTTGTGGTGGGCTGTAAGGGCGAATGACCATGGGGCTGCTGCAGTCGTCATAATTTTTAAATGGGGACATAAGTAGCTTTTGGTGAGTTGGTCATAATTTAAAACGTTTGTTAAATGGCCTGTCGTACCTCAAGAATTAGCTGTATTTTTTTCCTGGGTAGCATAGATCTTTGATTCCTGCTAAATGGGAATTGGAGAAGTTGTTGCCAAAACAGAATGTTAATGACATTGTGCAAGCATTGATATTGGGTAGGGGAGCAAAGTGTACAATTTGTTTTTAAAGAGTGCAGTATTGAATCTTTAATTTGTGACAGACCTGGGAAAAGATCAAATCGGTATACTGAATCTTACTTTGACTGGTGTCATTCCAGTCTCCAGTCTATTTATATTAAAAAAATATAAGAAAGAAAATAAAAATGAATATAAAGTAAGAAGGAAAGAAATCAAAGATCTAAAAGTGCAAAAGCAATGGAAAAAGCAGATACATAGCTTCCAGTCTTCTTTACAGAAGTTATAAGTGCAGTTATAAATTTAATCCTAGCTCTATGGTTACAACATACATTGCTCAAAAAAATAAAGGGAACACTTAAATAACACAATGTAACTCCAAGTCAATCACACTTCTGTGAAATCAAACTGTCCACTTAGGTAGCAACATTGATTGACAATCAATTTCACATGCTGTTGTGCAAATGGAATAGACAACAGGTGGAAAGCATAGGCAGTTAGCAAGACATCCCCAGTAAAGGAGTGGTTCTGCAGGTGGTGACCACAAACCACTTCTCAGTTCTTATGCTTTCTGGCTGATGGTTTGGTCACTTTTGAATGCTGGTGGTGCTTTCACTCTAGTGGTAGCATGAGACGGAGTCTACAACCCACACAAGTGGCTCAGGTAGTGCAGCTCATCCAGGATGGCACATCAATGCGAGCTGTGGCAAGAAGGTTTGCTATGTCTGTCAGCATAGTGTCCAGAGCATGGAGGTGCTACCAGGAGACAGGCCAGTACATCAGGAGATGCGGAGAAGGCCGTAGGAGGGCAACAACCCAGCATCAGGACTGCTACCTCCGCCTTTGTGCAAAGAGGGACGGGAGGAGCACTGCCAGAGCCCTGCAAAATGACCTCCAGTGGGCCACAAATGTGCATGTGGCTGCTCGGTCAGAAACAGACTCCATGAGGGTGGTATGAGGGCCCGACGTCCACAGGTGGGGGTTGTGCTTACAGCCCAACACTGCAGGACGTTTGGCATTTGCCAGAGAACACCAAGATTGGCAAATTCGCCACTGGCGCCCTGTGCTCTTCACAGATGAAAGCAGGTTCACACTGAGCACATGTGACAGACATGACAGAGTCTAGAGATGCCGTGGAGAATGTTCTGCTGCCTGCAACATCCTCCAGCATGACTGGTTGGCAGTGGGTCAGTAATGGTGTGGGGTGGCATTTCTTTAGGAGGCCGCACAGCCCTCCATGTGCTCGCCAGAGGTAGCCTGACTGCCATTAGGTACCGAGATGAGATCCTCAGACCCCTTGTGAGAACATATGCTGGTGTGGTTGCCCTGGGTTCCTCCTAATGCACGACAATGCTAGACCTCATGTGGCTGGAGTGTGTCAACAGTTCCTGCAAGATGAAGGCATTGATGCTATGGACTGGTCCGCCCCTTCCACAGACCTGAATCCAATTGAGCACATCTGGGACATCATCCACCAATGCCACATTGCATCACAGACTGTCCAGGAGTTGAGGGATACTTTAGTCCAGGTGTGGGAGGAGATCCCTCAGGAGACCACCACCTCATCAGGAGCATGCCCAAGCGTTGTAGGGAGGTCATACAGGCACGTGGAGGCCACACACCAGTGAGCCTCATTTTGACTTGTTTTAAGGACATTACATCAAAGTTGGATCAGCCTGTAGTGTTTTTTTCCACTTTAATTTTGAGTGTAACTCCAAATCCAGACCTCAATGGGTTGCTAAATTTGATTTCCATTGATAATTTTTGTGTGATTTTGTTGTCAGCACATTCAACTATGTAATGAACAAAGTATTTAATAAGAATATTTCATTCATTCAGATCTAGGATATCTTATTTTTGTGTTCCCTTTATTTTTTTGAGCAGTGTACATCTTTTTTCCTATAATCAATTGTTTCTAATCATTAAAACCATAAATCATATGTTCCATTTTTTTCTGTCTCACACAAGTCTAAAGAGGTTTCCAGTCAGCAATAAAGGCAGATATTTTCTCTGATCAAAGGAATCCATTTGGCCATCTCAACAAGTTGCATATTTTTCACTAACTATTCTTCCATTGTGAGTAGTACCAAATCTCTCCATCTTTTTCTTTTTTGTTGTCTTCCTATACCTTTCATGCTTTAGTTTCTAATGGTACTCTGAAGTTATAGTCAGCATCACAATTCACATCTCCATAGTTACGGTCAACATCACGGTCTGGCTCACAGTATGTATAACATTTGTTTTGTAAAATCTACCAATTACCTGTACTCTTTGATAATAAACAAAAAAAATTCCCATGAATGTCTGAAATATTTGGTTCATTTGTCTAATTTATTTCCAATTTATTCAAAAAATAACTGTCCCGGAATCCATTTTAAACTTTCCTACATTAACTCCTTGTTTAGCTTTTTGCTAGAAATTGTTAAGTTTTTAAATTTAAAATATTTTATCTTTTTTTTTTTTAACAAATTTTATTAATTTTTAAAGACATACAAAACATAAATACACAAACACACAAAACATAAAAGCATAAAAAATCTCTTTTCTGAAAGTTGCTTAGTCCCGGGTTAAAACTCTTGGTACAGACACAAATTCAAATTCATATTCATTTTACATACCATTCCATATCTTATTAGCATTTTCAATTTTCTATATAACTTCTCCTCTCTTTTAAATTTTCTCAATTTTATTTTATTTATCTCCTCTCAATTCGAATCATAATATTTATTATTCTTTGTCTGTTCTATTTCCAGCTATCCATTTATCTTTCTTCTTTAAAAAAAAAAAAAACTTCTCCTGTACACTAAATGGAGTAAATCTCTTTCCCCTATATTTATAATACTTAATATAGAACACATAACTTACATTGGGATTCTGTCTGGTACATTCTAAAATTATACAGTATTATCAAAACCAATACAAATCTATTCATTGATATTGATATTCATATCTTAAATATTTAGCACATTACTTTTCAGTTAAATCACATACTTTTATGGGAGCACCTATTTTCCATAGTTATTCCCCCCACATCACATATTATAGATCATTATTTCATTACGATGTTCCCCCTTCTTCTACTTCAAATCTCTCATTTCTCAAAAAGTTTCACTAGGATAACATAGTCTAATCATTAATATTAACAATCATTTATATCTTAAACATTTTACCCATTTCAATTAAATATCATGCCTTTGTGGGAACACTTATGCTTTCCAAAATTGTTCCCCCACATCACATATCTTAAATCATTGTTTCATTACAGTACTCCCCTTTTCTTAACAAAAATTTCACTAGATTATACTAATTATTTTATCACATTTTAAATTACATATTATTTCCAATTTTCTATAATCATTTCTAAATACAAATATAGAAATGCAATCTTATGTACCTTTCTAGAATCCTTTTTCAATAAAAATTTATCCATTATCTCTAAAAACTTTTGCTTCTTTACATCTTGCTCCCCACCATTAAGGCTTCTCATCCCTTCCTTTCTCCTTGCTTCTTCTTCTCCTTGTCCTCTTTACCCCCTTGTCTCTCCATCTCCCTTTTATTCTGCTTTCCCCTTTCTGTTGTTTCCCAACATAATATCCCCTTTTCACCTTATTCTTCTCTTTTTGGGTTGTTTTTCCAGGTCTTAAAGTCTTCTTTTCCTTTTTCTCTTTCTTTTTTCCTTCTCCAAAGTTATTTGTTCATCAAAGATGGCTTCTTTTTTGTCCCCATCATCCTGTTGCTCATTCAGCTTTACATAAGTACAAACCGCCATTTCTAAAAATTGAAAAAGAGTGCCAAGGACATCTTTCCCTTCTTGCTTTTCTTTTTCATATTTTTGATATACAAGTTTCAATCCATCCACAAGTGATGCCATTATGTAGAGAAAAAGTTTTTCCAAACAACCACCCAAGTGCTTTTAGTCAGAAATAATTCTCAGAAGTTCCAAAATCACCACACAATCCAAACAAGCTGTTCCTTTTAAATACTTTCTCCTTCTTCACTTTCTCTTTCTGGGGTTAAAGTTTAGTCACAAAGTTCCCTTTAAAATATATCTTTTAGAAGTCTTATTGATGTTTAGTAACTCTCTAGAATTCTAGGCAATCTTCTCCTTATTTTCAAATTTTGCTCCAATTTTTTTTTCCTCTCCCTTCCCACTCACAGCCAAAAAGATTTTTTCCATCCGCTGTCACGTTAGGAAGGAGAGTGAAATGAAAAAAAACAACAACTTTCCCTTTAAGAATATTCGCAGCTTGTAACTCTCACTGGAAACAATGTATCCTTAGCAGCCTTCAAGCCTCCAGGGCACTTTCTCTTGCCTTGTCCCGGTTGAAAGCAACTTTCGTAATTCTTCCAACTTTCTCCCTCCTGCTCCTGCTTGTCCGGCTGCAGATTTCTTCATGGCGGCCATTGCTGATCGCCGCTCCTCCGCCTTGGGAAAAGGGGGTTCTGCCGGCTGGGGAGGGGTTCTGCAACACCCCCAAGCCCCTGTCCGGATCCCCCCTGTCTTCAGCTGCCTCTACGGGGCAGCTATATCCCCCAGATCCAAACGGATCGGGGGAACCTTGGCGGCGAACGCAGCAGGGATCGCGCAGTATCGCGAATCCCTGCCGCTGCCGAAATCTTGCAAACCGGAAGTCCAAAAATATTTTATCTTTATTGGTTAGTAATCCAGAAAAAATGATAAATCACCTAGACCCATGATAATGAACTTATGGCACGAGTGCCAAAGATGGCATGCAGAGCCATTTGTGCAGGCACATAAGTCCCAGCCAAACTTACATGCACTATGCATACGCGCACCTCCCAGCTGATTTTCAGCTCGTTTTTCAGCCTCCAAAGGCTGCAAAGGCTTCCCTCGAGTCCCCAGGTAGACGAAAACGGCCTCAAATGAGCTGAAAATCAGCTTGGAGGTGCGCACATGCTCAATGCCGGTAATGGGGCAGCAGGGTGGTTGTTGCATGCGCAGGGGAGCAGGCGCATTGCATTGTGGGTGCCGGCACATGCGCGCTATCGGACGCATGCGCTTTCGGCACACCACAACAAAAAGGTTCACCGTCACTGACCTAGACTCCTATCCTCTTACTCTGAATATCTCTTTCTCTTTATTTATTAGATTTTTATCCTGCCTTTATTATTTTGAAAATAATTCAAGGCAGTGAACATACATAATGCTTCTTCCTCCTCCTCTTTTCCCTACAATAGCAATCTTTGAGGTGTATTGGACTGAGAGACAGTGACTAGCCCAGAGTTACCTTGCCAACTTTTCTTTAGTTGTAAATTAGTTATATCCAAAAGTGATTATGAAATAAGATATGACTGAACTTTTTGTTCATATAATCTACATTATATTCTGTGCAAAATACTGTGTAGGTTATATATTTTGTGTCAAAATATTGTAGTACGTATTGATATAAGTTTTATTTAATCCCATAAAGCATATGATACTATCTTATATTTTTTGCCTCGGTGTATGTAAATGGTGCTGTCTTTCTCCTTTACTTTCTAATCTGCCTTTTGAACTTTTTGCTTGTGTCATGAGAAATTTTGAAAACATTAAAGAGATTAAAGAAGGAAAAGTTCAATATAACCTTCTGCTCTATGCACATAATATATTTTATTTTCTCTATGAGGCAAATTCATTAATTATCTAATTTCACAAATATGTTAAATTTGATATCTTGCTTGGTTACTTCATTATTTTTTCTTCCATTCAATCATGTTCAATTGTGGAGGCTACCTGAGCAAATTCCTGCAGTTTTCTTGGCAAGGCTTTTCAGAAATTGCTTGCCATTGCCTTTTTTCTAGACTGAAAGAAAGTGACTGGTCCAAGGCCACCCAGCTGGTTTTGTGCCTAAGGCAGGACTAAAACTCAGTTTCCTATTTTTTAGTTTAATTGCTACATCAAACTGTTTCTGGTTACTTCATAACTTGGAGCAAATCGGAGTTGATCGTGGCTTAGTAAACAATAAGCTGACCAAATTTATAGGTAGTACTAAACTATGTGGGTAGTAAAATTAGATGAAACATAATGCAAACAACAAATGTGGTACAGATTAAGTAGGTGTGAAGTGAGCAACACTGGAACATAGACACTTCATATCTGCAGTGATGGATTCTGAGTTGTGTATAAGTATACAAGAAATGAATTTTGTGTTCACAGTGAAAACTCAGCAAGGATGTCAACTCAGTGTGTGACAGCTATGAAAAAGAACAATTTTTGTGTTAGGATAATTAAGAAAAGGTTTGAAAAAAAATCTGCCAGCATTGCAATACCTTTATGCATATTAATTATTTATCCACCTTTGGAATGCTTTCTTTATTACTAATTAGATTTATAGGGCTGCCCATCTAAAAAAATGCAACTCTGGGCAGCATACAACAAAATAAAACAAACAATACAAAATAAACAATAACCCCTCCCAAAACCCAGCAACCACATAACATTAAAACATATTTAATCTACAATCTATAATACAAAGTATAAAAATGGCAACCAAGCATCATGATAAAACAATAAAAAGGGGACCCCACCCAACTGGCCACTAATATATGGGGAAATAGTTAAGTCTTAACAGCTTTTCTAAAGGGATTAGAGTTGAGGCCTGGCGTAGGAGAAGAATAGTTCCAGAGAATAGGGCAACCACAGAAAAAGCATGCTTGTTAGGTTCTATAAAATGACAAGCTTTAAATGAAGGAATCTGGAGTATATCCTCATGGTGGGAATGTGTGGGGAGGGAGAATGCAGTCCCTCAAGTAACCCAATCCTTTGCTTGTAGAGCTATAAAAGTGATAACCAGTACTTTAATCACACCCAGAAGCCTATTGGGAGCCAGTGCAGCTCGTGGACTAGTGGCATCATCACTCATAACTACCTGTATTACTACATTATTGATCAACTGGAGCTTCCAAATGGTGTTCAAGGGTAATCCTATCAAGATTACATTGCAGTGGTTCAATTGGTAGGTGTTTAAGGTATGATGACCATGAGCAGGCCTCTAGTCCAGGAACAGACATGTCAGGTGCCAAGAATCTAGTTATGCAAAGGCCTCCCTGGCCTCAATAGCTACTCATTCTTTAAGCAGGAGCTACAAGTCAAGAGAACCCCCAGGTTTCACACCAAGTCAGAACAGGGTAGTGCCATCCAATTCAGTACCAAAAATGGAAATGCTCCAGCTTCTTGATCTAGTGCACATAAAACCAATAACCCCTCAGTCTTGGTGAGGTTGAGTTGCATCCTATTCTTTCCCATCAAGACCCCAAAAGGAATATAACAAATCTGGAAAAAGTGCAGAAGACTGCAGTTATAAAGAAAAAGGTAGAATATTTAGTATTCTACTTTGGAAAAAGGCAAAGGAATAGATACATAAATATATAAAATTGTGTATGGCATGGAGAAAGTGAATAGAGAGACAATTTTCCCTTGGAAAACATTATAGGCTAAGGGAGTATAAATGGAATTTGATTGGAAGGAGACTTTTAACAAAAAGAAAGCATTTCTTCATACAGCATGTAATAAATTCGTAGAATTCATTACTATAAAACATGGTGATTACTACAGTTTGATGGCTTTAAAAGATGATTGGATAAATTCACGGTGGACAGGTCTGCTAATAACTGTGACATTGACATTTATGTGAATTTTGGAATAACCAGCTTGATTATTATGTTGTCAGCCATATAAGGTCCTGTTAAAGAATATTAAATTTATTCCCTTGATCTCAAATGAACTTAATAAATATACAGTGCATAATGCACATTAGGAATTTTATCCCTGGGAAAGAATGTTCTAAAGAATATTAAGTTACCGTAATTCTTCCAGACTGTCATTCCATATCACTAGGATTTCAGCCATTTTATACTCTGGAATTTGTTATTCCTGATATTAATATTATCAATATTTCTATTGCACAACATTTAAAACATTTAGTAAGTATTCAATTGCCTTATTGTTAAAGTAGTAGTTTAAAAGATTAGTCTTTGTGATATTAAAAATAATATGGCTACATATATAGATGGCATAACAGAAAAAATAAAGGATATTTCTGAAATTTATTTATTTATGAAAATCTTTTTGAGGTCTATATATTAATAATAATGTTATTCCTATTTGACTACCAGACCCTTTGGTTCTAGTGATTTCAGTTGCAAAGAATCAGCAAGAACAATTTGTTTTATGTTGGAACTTATGCTTCAAATTCCTAAATATGCAGAAATATAATTTAATAATATATTTTAATAAAGCATTACAATTGTAAATAGTATTCAGCATGATGTATATAATAACCATTATTAATAATAAAGCATGCTGAGGCATCATATTAGTAAATTCCACATGGATTTGAAGAGTAGTGCTAAATATGGCATTTTACCTGCTTTTACCTCAAAATTGATTTTTTACGAAATACAAGCTGTATGTAGAAGAAGCCTTGCAAAATTATTCAGAATTCCAGATTGCCACTCTATTCAGCCTATACCTTAATCAAGAGCACAGACTCTCATTGAATGTTCCTTGATTGGTGGCAAGTATAGGAACTGAGAGACAACCCAAGATATGTTTTCTTCAAACATTCAAAGCAAGTCTTTATCTAGAATGATTTGTTTTCAGTGTTTTTCTGAATGATTCGTAGTTAACTCACCACAATTGCCTTTGTATATTTTGCCATCTATAATTTGTTTTATAATAATGTTGAATCTGAACAAAAGTCACAACTACCCCCTGTTAACTTTGATTTAAAATCTAGATTTAATTTATAAAAAGCCTTATCAATCAATTTTGCATCCAGGCACAATTCTATTATGCTCTAGGAGAATAACAGACTTTTTTCATAGATTTCTATTTATGTGTACATATGTAAAGAGTAGGACAGCATGATGCTAGTTAGCCTGCATTTGACATTCATGCTATTTAAGCTCGGTATCTGCAAAATTGTAGATATGTTTATATTGCAGATAGAGAAGAGCACAAAAAATCAGGTGCATATCTAGCTATATAAAATAACTTGCAAATAGGTAGCAATTCTATTTACCCAATTTACCATTCTGTGGTTGAAAATCTTCTTTTGTTTTTATAGGAATCTACAGGCAGCCATTGGAGCATATTATGATTTTGAAAGTCCAAACATCAATGTGCCCTCCATGTCCTTTGTAGAAGATGTGACTATAGGAGAAGGAGAATCCATCCCTCCAGATACCCAGTTTACAAAAACGTGGAGAATACAAAACACAGGTGATTTCTGAAGGTCTCTTCTCTATGTTTGTGTTGATCTAGCTTTCTTATATTTTTTTCGAGAAATATAATGTTTAACTAATCAATACTTCTGGACACTTGTACCTGTGCCTAAGATCTTTTCTCAAAAGAAAGGATGAAAGGAAGGGGTTGGCTAAATAATTCCTGTTTAAGTTAGAGGAAGGTTTCGTCTTATACTTGCAGATTTATTTATGTTGTTATATTGTGTTGTCCTCTTCTCTGCTTTGATCTGTACACAGCAAAATACTGTGGACATAATATATTTAGATTTCAGCAAGGCATTCGACAAAGTAGACCACAACCTACTTCTTAGTAAGCTAGAAAAAAGTGGAATAGATAGCACCACCACTAGATGGACTCGCAACTGGCTGGCAAACCGTACTCAACGAGTAGTCCTTAATGGGTCTAAGTCTACATGGAGGGAAGTAAGCAGTGGGGTGCCACAAGGTTCTGTCTTAGGCCCAGTACTCTTCAATATCTTCATTAACTACTTAGATGAGGGAATAGAAGGGGAACTTACCAAATTTGCAGATGATACTAAGCTGGCAGGAATAGCTAACACCCAAGAAGATAGGCTCAAGATCCAGATGGATATTGACAGACTAGAACACTGGGCCATATCTAAGAAAATGAAATTCAATGTAGAGAAAAGTAAAGTCCTACACTTAGGCAAGAAAAACCAAAAGTACACATATAGACTGGGTGAAACCAGGCGCAATAGCAGTAACTGTGAGAGGGATCTTGGAGTCTTAGTGGACAACCAGCTAAATATGAGCCAGCAGTGTGCAGCAGCAGCCAAAAAAGCTAATGCAACCCTAAGTTGTATTAACAGAGGGATACAGTCAAGATCAAGGGAAGTACTAATACCACTCTATAAAGCCTTAGTAAGACCACACCTAGAGTACTGCATCCAATTTCATTCACCACATTATAAAAAAGACGTTGAGACTCTAGAAAAAGTACAGAGAAGAGCAACCAGGATGATTAGGGAATTGGAGGCTAAAACATACAACGAACAGTTGCAGGAACTGGGCTTGGCTAGTCTAGTAAAGAGAAGGACCAGGGGAGACATGATAGCAGTCTTCCAATATTTGAGGGACTGCCACATGGAGGAAGGGGTCAAGCTATTTTCTAAAGCTCCTGTAGGCCAGATAAGATGTATGGAAACTGAACAAGGAGAGATTTAACCTGGAAATAAGGAGAAACTTTCTGACAGTGAGAACAATCAACCAATGGAACAGCTTGCCCTCGGAAGTTGTGGGAGCACCATCACTTGAGACCTTCAAGAAGAGATTGGACTACCATTTGTCAGAAATGGTGTAGGGTCTCCCATTTGGGCGGGGGGTTGGACTAGATGACCTACAAGGTCCCTTCCAACTCTGATTATCTGTTATCTGTTAACTATGTTATGTTCCTGTGGTTTTCTTGGGAAGTATTGGAAAAGGTTTGCCATTGCTTCCTTTCTAGGGCTGAAAGAGAAGCTGGCCCAAGATTAATTAGATGGTTTTCTGCCTAAGGTATTACTAGAACTCACATTCTCCCAGTTTTTAGCTTCAGGTCTTAGGACTACACTAAATTGGCTCTCAATATTTGCAGATAGATAGATATAAATAGACCTCATATTGTTGAAATAACAAGCTTTGATTTATTGGGCTCTCTTTATCTTGGCTGGGAAGTTTGATGCAGCACAGATCACATTTTTAGTCATGTTTCTGCAGAAATATTAATTCAAATAGCACACAAACTTCAAACTGCACACTTAAATGTATACATAAATTTAACATTCACCATATTTACATAGGAAAGGGATAAATTCTTGTGGAATAAGTGACATCACATGATTATATAAGTTACATCATTGGTATAGTGATGTCATGGTTTCGAATAATGCCTATGTTGAAGATCTTTAGGATTTCTTTCATTCTTGAGTTTGTATGTGTAGAAGATGGATGTAGAAGATTATCTGTTTTTTCTTATCATTATTCTAATAGTCTTAAATGTATAATGATCTTCCATTAGGGTAATTATGATATTGAATGGAGAATTCATTTTATTCTCCTCAGATAGCTTAGACCAGGGGCATCAAACTCGGGGTGTCAAATCCAGCACGTGGAGTGCTTAGATCTGGCCTGTGGGGCCGCCCTGGAAACAGTGAAAGACCGGCCTGCAGTGCCTCTGCCAGCGAAAATTCAGCTCGGGAGTACCATGCGTGGCCCTCCTGGGCTCCGTTTTTGGCTGTGATGGCCTCCTGCAGCCCTCTGCCAGCGAAAACTGAGCTCGGGGATCTCCGTTTTCGCTGGCGGAGGGCGGCAGGAGGCTGTTGCAGCTGAAAACGTAGCCTTGACAAATGACGTTGAGCTGTCAACGGCCCCCAGTCCCCTGAGGTCAAACACAACCCTGATGCGGCCCTCAGTGACATCGAGTTTGACACCCCTGGCTTAGGCTGACTACTTCCAATCTGAGGAACCCTTTCAAAATGGTAAATGTTGCTCCCTCACTGTTACTTTGACTTCCTGACACTTAGTTTCTCTTTGTAGTCATGATTTCGTAATGCAGTAGGAAACTATTGTTGTTAGTCGGGAAGTTGTGTCCAACCCATCGCGATCCCATGGACAACATTCCTCCTGTCCTCTACCACCTCGCAGAATCCATTTAAGCTCATGCCAACTGCTTCAGTGACTCCATCCAGCCACCTCATTCTCTGTCGTCCCCTTCTTCTTTTGCCCTCAATCATTCCTAACATTAGGCTCTTCTCCAGTGAGTTCTTTCTTCTCATTAGGTGGCCAAAGTATTTAGTTTCATCTTCAGGATCTGGCCTTCTAAAGAGCAGTCAGGGTTGATCTCCTCTAGAACTGACCGATTTGATTGCCCGATAGAGAATTTCAAACATATGCCATTATGTTGCTACCTGTGTTTTGAATATTGACACATTCTAATGTTAATGTCTACTTTGGGCCTTTCATTCCCTTGATATTTGTATTTTTTTCAATTACAAAAATATTTGGTTCAGAATTCTTTTCCCTTCTTAAATTAAGTACGGTACAGTTAATACTTTTGGATTGTATTTTCCCGCTTTTTTTTTTTACTTTATAATGGAGAAAACTCTGAAAAAAGTCACAAATATTAAGCTGGAATAGCATACACAACATATAAAAAAATCCCCGGAGTTAATAGTATGATGAAACTTCAGAAGAGGTTAAATGAGATGAGATGTACTAGCCTTTAGGGATATGATTATCTCAGAAAAATTAGATCTGATGCAAGAGAAATAACTGTGCTGACAAATATTGCAGTGACGGGATATACTTGAACTGCTGAATCTATGTATCTATGAGCTTATTATATACATGAATGTAGAAGACAATTGTATTACAAAACATATCCAACTTTAAATAAAGTATGTTGTTATCCTTAAATAATATACAATATTAACTTTATAGTAGCTGTTCTAAAGTGACAGTCATAAGTTGAGGCACCCTCATGACTAGACCTGATTTTATAACTATTTTAATCATGATTGTTAAATGAATCACATAATCACAAATGCGAACACTTCTCCCAGATAGGTGGTTTTGCTGGAAACAAGCAAAACCTGCTAGAAATTAGCAAAAAAAATATTGCAGATTGGGATCATGTGACGCTGCAACCAGTTGTAAATGTGACCAGTTGCCAAGTGTCCAAAATGCAGTCATGTGATGGGGGAGGGGAGAGAAAGTGCGACATTTTGCAACAACTAGAAGTGCTTAACTATCTGAGGCCATCAAAACTCCAAACTATTGTTAAATGACTGGTCTATGGTAAAGGACTATGTGTTTCTCCAAACTATGTAAGTTTTGTTCCTTTGATATTTAATAAATAAAAATGGCTTATAGGAAAGCAGACTCTGGAAAACCTAGGGAGGTAGTGGGTTTCTCTTCATTAAATATGTTCAAGAGAAAGTTGGACTGCCATCTGATAGATGGATTCTTTAAACTGAATTCCTGCACTGAGCAAGAGATGGGTTGAATGGGCCAAACAAACCCTTCTATAACTATTGAAGATGTGCAAATTATTCAGGCAGTATTGAATGCTTCATGCACAGATCGAAGCACATATACTTCATGATAGTAATAGATGGATAACTTATTTTGCAGGATTTTACTTAATATACATATTAAGTAAAAAACATCACATTGTTTTCCTTACCAGAAATTTCTATAACTCAGAATAAGCCCTTATTTTTGTGTCTAAATTATATCACCAAAAATAAGTTACTTTGTAGACTTCAGTTCAGCATTCAATACCATTCATTCCAGACACTCTTCTAAGTAAATT
This sequence comes from Notechis scutatus, assembly GCF_049901735.1. Classification (NCBI taxonomy): domain Eukaryota; kingdom Metazoa; phylum Chordata; class Lepidosauria; order Squamata; family Elapidae; genus Notechis; species Notechis scutatus. The sequence goes on from NC_142011.1 coordinate 50,290,787, forward strand.
AAACCAACTAGCGGTACCTGAACACACTTGTAAGTAGATCATAAGCTTCCTAACAGACAGGAAGCAGCAGGTAAAGCTAGGCAGAATCACATCTGATACCTGTACAATCAGCACAGGGCCCCCCCAAGGCTGTGTGCTTTCTCCACTTCTCCCTATATATCAATGACTGCATCTCAAATGATCCATCTGTTAAAATACTGAAGTTTGCTGATGACACAACAGTGATTGGTCTCATTCGAGACAACGACGAATCCGCATACAGACAGGAGGTTATACAACCTGCCTCGTGGTGTAACCGGAACAATCTAGAACTGAACACACTCAAAACTGTAGAAATGGTGGTAGACTTTAGAAGAAACCCTCCCATACTACCACCTCTTACAATACTAGACAACACCGTAAAGACAGTAACAGCAGAGACCTTCAAATTTCTAGGTTCTACTATATCACATGACCTAAAATGGACACCTAACATCAAAAACTTCATCAAAAAGCACAACAAAGAATGGTCTTTCTGCACCAACTCAGGAAGCTCAAACTGCCCAAGGAGCTGCTGATCCACTTCTGCAGAGGAATGATTGAGTCTGTCATCTGCACCTCTATAATTGTCTGGTTTGGTTCTGCAACCCAACAGGACAGACACAGACTTCAGAGAGTAATTAGGACTGCAGAAAAAACAATTACTACCCACCTGCCTTCAATTGAGGACCTATATACTGCACAAGTCAAAAAGAGGGCTGTGAAAATATTTACAGACCCCTCACACCCCGGACATAAACTGTTTCAACTCCTTCTCTCAAAACGACGTTATAGAGCATTGCACACCAGAACAACTAGGCACAAGAACAGTTTTTCCCCGAAAGCCATCACTCTGCTAAACAAATAATTCCCTCAACCCTGTTCAACTATTACAAAGTCTGCACTACTATTACTGTTAAATCTTCTCATCACTCCTTATCACCCATCCCCTCCCACTTGTGACTGTATGACTGTAACTTTGCCACTTGTATACTTACGATTTATATTGATTGTTTCCTAGTATGATTGATTGCTTATTGTACCCTATGACTATCATAGTCGTACCTTATGATTCTCGACTCCTGACGAATGTATCTTTTCTTTTATGTATACTGAGAATATTTACACCAAGACAAATTCCTTGACTTGGCCGATAAAGTTATTCTATTCTATTCTATTCTATTCTATTCTATTCTATTCTATTCTATTCTATTCTATTCTATTCTATTCTATTCTAATATATATTTTCCACTAACCGAAGCAAGTTAATATCTTGATTATCGAGGATTCCTGTATGGTATCTGTCTTTTTTGTATTTTTAAATCTACCCCATTTGTTTTGTATTATCAATAAGTTGAAGACCATTGGTATTGCATATGTTATTGAAATACATGTATTAAGGATATTTTTACAACTTTATCAAACTATTCTTAATTTTAGTTTAAGTATTTATTTTTAAGGTGATGAGGTCAGATGGATATCATTGCAAGTTCAGTGGATGCTACTGCTGTATTCTTTATTTGTGAACTTGATAAATGATATTGAATAACCAGAATATTGACCCTAAGGTTTTGCAAAGCTTTTAGTTTATATATAATAAAAGTTAATACTTTTAGTTAACTGATTAAACATAATTAATTTTAGTTATACACTTTTCATGTCAAAGAAGTCTTGTGTCTTGTATCAGCAGGATTCTTTCCTTTTCAATATATTGGTATGTTTTTATTCAGTTTATAAGAATGGGGTTTATAAGAATAAGTCTTGTGTCAGACAGAGGTGGAATTTCCATCCTGAACAATGGAACTTTGCAAAATGATCTGTCTTTTATCTGGCAGTTATTAATCTTTCCTTGATTATATAATGAAATGATGTACATGTAATGGGAAAAGTATAATCAGATGCTTATGCTTGTATTTTTTTCATGATTGTAATGAATGACAAATGGTTTAATGCTACATTTGCTAAACATAGGGACAGAAGCATGGCCACCAGGAGTTTGTCTCAAATATGTTGGGGGAGATCAGTTTGGCCATGTGAACATGGTAATGGTCCAATCGTTGGAACCCCAGGAGATTACAGATGTCAGCGTTCAGATGTGCAGTCCCAGTACTGCAGGAATGTATCAAGGACAGTGGCGGATGTGCACTGCTACAGGACTTTATTATGGAGGTAAGTACTACTTTCTCATTTATCATTTTTATTAGCAGAGTTTGAAGAAGTATTAGTGCTGCTAAGACTTCTGGTTCATGTCGAACTAATATTTTCTATTAGCTACAGTCATACTTAGTAAGAGATTGACACGTCAGAGTTAACATCCTTTTTTAAACATATTGTATCCTACTAAAATGGTCTACTTTTACTGTGAAAATACAGGTAGACCTACAACCACAATTGGGATGGTGAGTGAAGCAATCATTAAGCAAAACACCCACATACTGACTTCTCAACAACTGCAACCCCATCATTCCCAGTGTGGTCATTAAGTAACTGCATGAGATATTAAGTGAATGGCGCAAAAGAACTGCCTCCTGAAGGAGGGCAGGCAACTCTCCTTCACATGCAGAAGGTACAGGAACAGCTCAGATGGTTTTATAATACGTTTTAATTGTATATTGTACATGGCCCAGTGTCACCCTGCATAAGATGGGTGGCCATATACATTTGATAAATAGAACCTATTAAAATGAATGAAGAAAGCAGACTGAAGGGAGCAACAATTTAAGTGGAATTGTTTACAGAATTACATTCTACACTGTTTTGTTGCAAAAGCGAAATTACTCTGCTTATAATGCTGTTTTGCCATAGCCACTTCAAAGATAATCCACTGATTCTTTTTCGGCAATTGCTTTTCCAAGAACAGGAAAAGTATATGATTTTTACAATAAAAATGATTTTTCCTCGATAGAAATGCTGTTGTTTTGGAGAAAACTTTATTAAGTCATTGTTTCCTTTAAAAAAAATCTATTGAACAATTATTTGATGTAACCCCTAAAATTAACATATTTCAACACCCGGTCTTCCTTATTTGATTTATATCCTGCCCATTGTACATACCCTTGTCTTCCTATTTTTTGCCATTATTTTATACCAGTCTGTGAGATAGGATGGCTTGAAAGTGCTTGCTTGACCCAAACCTACCACTTCCTTTGTTAAAAATGGACTAGAGCTTTCCTTAGTTGCAGTACATCTTAACCATTACAATATATTAGCTCCCTTTATGTACATATAAATTTGCAGAACAATCATTTTAGTATTTGTTGAGTCCTAGATAACTTTGTAATAATCACTCATCCTGTGCTAATATGAATACGCCTAATAGAGTTTCTGAAAATTGTAAGGAAAGAAATAAAAAAAGGATGTTTAGTTTTTTGACTATATTCAGATCTGCTTTGGAGTCTTAATTAACTTTTTGTGGATGTTGAAGGGCTCAGTAAGAGTGATTTGATCCATATGGCATCTCTCTTAATATTTCATCATCTTTTAGACCAAAAGGTGCTTTTTCAAGAGGCAACTGGACTTTCTGGTATTTCTTTGAAGAAAGCAACCCATTTTGCTTCTCATCTAAGAAGCTTCTTCAGCTCTGACTGGATGGTGGGGAATGGAAGGATTTATACTCCTTGCAGATAGCTGGTCATTTGCATTCTTTTAGCAAGTAATTATGGTCATCTGGAGGTTTATCTGTGTGGTGCAAATGGGTGTGCAGCCTTCTTGGAGCTCTTGAAAGGACTATGTTGAAGACTGGAGATAGATGATGCCATATCCCTCCCCTTCTGTTGAAAGAGGGCTGTTCTATTTTGACATAGCTGGCCTCTTTGATTGACCCTTCTTTCAAACCAGCAGTCCTCTCTGTCCAAAATGTGAACTTTGCTTAAATGCAGATGGGTTTGTTTTCCTATGTTCTCCTAACATCTTCAAAGAAAAACCAGAAAGTCCAGTTGGTTCTTGAAAAAGCACCTTTGGGATAACCATGGCATGGATGACTGAGAATCTCCATAGACATCATTTTTTAGAGTATTTTTTTTTCTGTTCATTTGTTTCTTGGAGACTATCTAGACATGTCTGCAATTTTTGACAAGGTTTTTGGAAACTTTGGTAAGGTTTTTGGAAACTCTTTCCTAAGGCTGAGAGAAAATGACTAGTCCAAGATCACACAACTGGTTTTATGTCTAAAATGGGACTAGAACTCATAATCTCCCTCTTTTTAGCCTGATGCCTTAACCAGTTCATCAAACTGGCTGTCAGAGTAATAAAGAGTATTTTTCCCCTGCAAAAATATATTCAGATTAATAATATGACAACGTTCAATTTTTGTTTACTGTTATTAACAATTAACATTTTACTAAATTGACTTTTCTTTGGAAAATTATTAATGTACATAGTGCTGGCTGACCTTTGGAGGAAAAATATGGAAAACTCAGGTAGAAGGAAATGAATATATTTTGAAAACTATTGAGTAAAAGCACTTTACATTGTTGTATTCTTTTGCAGGTGTGATTCATAAAACTGACTTATTTTATTTGTATTGCTTAGTGGTATAAAATTAATATTTGCTCCCAGATTTTGCTGTTCCAAATGAAATACGAGAACAACATTATTAATAGATTTTACACTATGTGTGTCATATTAGGAAGGTACTTGAGTAAATATTACACTTACCAGAAGATGTCAGTATATAACTTTCAACTCTCAGAATGGTTTTTTTTTTTTTTTGGTATCTTTTGTAATGGCTTCAGCATGTAGGAAATTGAGTCCTGATTGGTTTTGGTGAGGGAGATTGTACTTGCTCTTTTTTATTGCATATACTTAGTTCATAAGCAGCATGCTAACTTGAAAATCAATGTGGTAAAGTGATACATAAGGTATAACATGTACTTATCCAAGATCTTTTTTCATAGATATCATCTGGGTGATCCTTAGTGTGGAAGTTGGAGGACTTTTAGGAGTAACGCAGCAGCTATCATCTTTTGAAACAGAGTTCAACACGCAACCACATCGTAAGGTAGAAGGAAACTTTAATCCGTTCGCCTCTCCACAGAAGAACAGGCAACCAGATGAAAACAACTTAAAAGACCCTGGGGGTTCCGAGCTAGACACAATCAGCAAAAACACGTGGGGGCCTGCTCCTGACCAAATTGAACAAGATCAGACTGAACTGTCACAAAACTCTGTAAATCTCTCCCCCAGCAGTCACTCAAACAACTTATCAGTAGTGACATACAGTAAGGTAGGTGCCCTGGGGATACAAGAGATGGGAAGGCAATGAGTCAATGCCCTGTACTATGTCGGTCCTTCCTTCAGACAGTAGCTTCTCCTTGTTACCTCCGGTTGTAATGGTGTACTGTTGTACTGAATCCTACTGTTTATCTTGCAAGGTCTTCTGAATTAAAAACAGGTTTAAACACGACTGTGATGAAAAGCTTTAAACTTAAAAAAATGGATAATGCATGCTGGTTTTGACAGTGCGAAAACAAGAAAACTAATTTTTTTAAGGCTATGCTTAAAATTAAAGTTCTGTGAAATAATAAAACAAAGTTATGCAATTAGATTTGGAAAATAAGTGATAAACAGATGCTTAATACTTTTATGACAAGAACAACATTATCTTTGATTTTTATTGAACTTTAATTTGTTATTTTAAATGTTTTAGTTCCCCCTTTGATAACGGTAACACACACATACAAACACACACCTAACTATATTGCCATGTAGAAAGTTATAGAATTAATTGTTCAGCCCAGTGTAATATAGACAACTTGCATGTACTGAATCTATCATAGTTTAATATGCTGTATACAGCTTGTGTTTAAACTGAATCAAAACTTGGATAATTTACAGTCTTAGTGCTACATACAGTATTTTTTATTTCATACTCATTGATAGCTTACAATGTTAAAAGAGAAGAAACTATGTCAGAAAAGATCTTGATGACATAGTGATGAAAGGAGGGAGGATGTGTAGGGTGGTTTATTTTATTTTTCTTCAACTCCACCTACCTCACCAAGTAACATCTGATCCCTAGAGGAATGAAGGCTTTGACACCTCCCCACCCCCTCCTCTCCCAGCGTGACTCATCTCTGACAGAAATGGGCTTAAACCTAAGCCTATTCAATATGCATTTTATGTTATTCTTGGCAGGGGGATAAATGTCTGTTGGATTAAGTTTGAAAATAGGATGAGTAAAATGGTTGGCTTGCTTAAGAAAGAGGAAAAGAATTTAAAGATATATTGGAGTGGTCACATGATGCGGAAAATGTATTTTGGAATTATGACAAGAACAACATCATTGTGCATTGAACCAGTGTATCAAAGAATGAACAAGAGGAGAAGCAAAAACTTTAGGACTTCGTGTTAGACAGATTTGGTGTGAGGAAAATATAAATTTCAGTGAAAACTTCCTAAGAAACTTGAGAACAGTTGAATTTACTTTTAAAGAAAAAGTTGCTTGATTGAGGGTTAAATAAAACGTCATGCTATTATTTGTGATTTATTTTAATTTCCTTTTTTGTCAAATGACTTACAGATTTTTCAAACACTGGTGTCTGGCTATCTACCATCTTAATTTTCTTAATTTTGCCTTTGGGTCTTGTATGTTCCCAAATGAACCTCTAAAGGTACAGCTCCAGGTGATAGAATTAGTTTACTAAGGTGTGTAAACAGAGTAGGATGAGAACATTTGGAGATGATCCTAGAATATAGTTGCTTCAAGATGAAAATAATTCAGTTAAATATATTGATAAATAAGTGAATAAATCAAGGATGTAAATTGTATATTTTAGAGTGGAAACCCAACTGTTGTAGGATATTCCAGATTCTTAAAGCTAAAAATACAGGTAGTCCTTGTCTTATGACCACAATTGTGTCCAAAATTTCTGTTGTTAATCGAGACATATTTTAAATGAGCTTTGCCCATTTTCCGACCTTTCTTGCCACGGTTGTTAAGTGAATCACTGCAGTTAAGTTTGTAATAAGTTATTAAGTGACTTTCCCATTGACTTTGCTTATCAGAAGGTCTCAAAACGTGGTCATATGACTCTGGGACACTGCAACCATCATAAATATGAACCAGTTGACAAGCATTTGAATTTATCACATGACCATGGGGATGCTGCAACAGTCATAAGTGTGAAAAATGGTCATAAGTCACTTTTTCAGTGCCATTGTAACTTTGAACGGTCACTAAATAAACTATTGTAAGTTGAGGACTACCTGTACTTCAAATTAAATATGATAATATGAGTTAAAAGACTTCAAGGCTCATTGACTTGTGTTACTGTATCCTGAGCATATACTTCATATATGTCCTAGTTTTGGAGTGAAATCAACAGTAAGGTAGTGTGCAAGAATATTCTTTTGATTAGAGATTCTAATTTGCATAGAACATAGCAGGATCGTGCATGTGATTATATACAAGATTTGCCCCAAATTTTCCAGAACTTCCTGATATTATCCTTCCTGTTTGCAGGAGATACTGACACAACTAAAGCTGATATCCTAGTTTATATATTCTCTATATTAACTGTAAAGCATTATGCGAAGGCCTTGACTGACTAAGTTATGATGCACAGCAGAAATATCTTGGGACCATCATATAGAAGACTACAATTTGTAAAACGAATAAAAGGCCAGCATGAATTTTAAAAGAACATGGATTCATAAAGAAAGGCTGTAAGTTAAGAGAAAGGAGATGAAAGTAACACATCTAACTGAAGGTAGTATACTTATGGGCAGAGGAATTGATGAATACATACACAGAAGTGAAGATAAAAATTTAACTTTGAATTATGAATAAAATGTATATCAGAAAATATGAATTGTGTCCTCTATGTTGTATGTATGAAAGTCAGAATCTAGTTTGGTTTCAATGAATGGCAATAAAACAGAGATAAATTTTGGGAAGAATTGTATAACATTCTAAATTAAAATAATCTAGTATTTATTTGTTACATGTCATAACTGGATGAGTGGGAACAAGATGAGACAGTACATACAGTGTTTGTGCCATTCATACCTAACAATGATTGAGAAGGATAATTGGTGGTTATGACCAATAACGTCCAATAGATAAGTATACATTTAAAAGCATTTAATTGTAATAAAAGGTTGAATGATGACAAGGAAGATAAAACATTTTGAGTGTTGGGTAGACCATTTTATAATAGTGTCAAGAGGGGCTTTTGGAAAAAAATGACACGAAGAAACGTAAAAAAAACCACCAAAAAACAAAAGTGGAAATAGGATTAGTGCCATATGAAAAGTATTAAAAGCTAGATGAACCTACCGGCAAAATGAATGAAAAAGAGTATGTAATGAAAGGGAACACGTCAACAGATTGGAACAGAATTAAAAGAATTATGGTTCATATTGCCATAGAACTATGTGGAGTTTGTTAATGGAAAATATGACAAGGATTCCTTGGTTAAACAGACTGTAATGGTGAGCAAAATCTAATAGAAAACATTACAAAAAATAAAGATGACATAAAGATATAAATAATATTTCAAGACAAAAAAAATGATGACAAATGATTGAGAGGCAGAATAATTTTGATGCAAGTAAAAGAGGGCTTTTGAAGAGAGCTAAACAAATCCTTCAGCAGACTTACTGGAATAAAAAATGAAAGTGATAATAATTTGAGATGAAACAGGCGAGGGAATGCTGAAGAAAGTATTTTAGAGATCTATCTGAAAACAAAGAGTCAAAATGAAATGAATGCAATAAACTAGCTGTAGAAAAAAGAAAATGAAATTATAAATAGGCAAGGTTCAAAATGGTACAGTTGCAGTTATAGATGATGTAACGAGAAATGTTCAGTGGCATTGATTGATTGTGGAAGGTCTGATTTATTTAAAGTGTGCATGAAGATAGGATTGGAGCTTAATTATTGGAAAATGCTGATATTGTTACCCCATGTTGAAGGAAAGTGTGCCAAATTATTTGTTGAGTGTGCCTCAAAAATGTTTGGCAGAACTCTAATTGTAATCTTCTATACATTTTCAGTAAACAAAATGTAGGAAGTATTGCTTGGCCTTATATCAGCCAGGGACTGATTATAGTGAAAATGCTTCTAAAGTGAATGGGTTGAATTATGGAATACATAGCATGAGTTTATAAAGTTGAAAATTGGTTGCTGAAAGCATTTAGTATGGTATATGATAGAAGTCAAGCAATAAATAAATGAATATATGAAATAGTTAACAATTAATAATTGTTCTAATCAATTGTCTCATAATACTGGAAGAAAAAGTCCACCAATACACAAACTAAACACTGGAGCCAATTCCACATGATGATATATTCTTGATTTAGATTAAGGAACATAAAATATATTTAAAAAAATCATTGTGAGAAAGTATTTTAAAAAGTAAATCCTACAATAAATGTGCATTTTGACTAAGATGTGGCAAATAGAAGCTTTGATTTTTTTGGTCATATGAATTGCTGGAGGATAGATTATCATGAGCATACTTATTAGCTTATGCTAAATATAATTTTAATAATCAAAAAGGCAAGATAAATTTTTTATAAATGTTAATACCAAGTTTGCATTTCTAATATACTTATATCTTGGTAAAGAATAGGTAACTTTCTTTGCAAACCTAACTGAAAACAAAGTGAAGATGATAGGGGCAAAAATGGTTTGCATGTATAATGTATAAAGTGTCCCTTGAATCGAACTCAATTCCTGGTGACTCTTCAGATATATCCACCCTGTTTTCTTAACCATAGTATAGAAGTAGCTTAAGATTTCCTTCTGGAATGATTTTCAACTTTCTGGTCTTGTTTATAGACCTGGGATTTTCTTGTGATCTACCAAAATACTAACCAAGAACCTCTCTACTTACATTTTTCATAGAAATGGACAAGGTCAGTTAGGTCAGTGATCCCCAACCTTTTTTACGCCGCGGCCCGGTACCGGCATCAGCTGGGCGCCGCCATCTTTTTTTGATGAAAACGTGCTTCCGGTGAGCTTTCTACCCGGAAAAGCTCACCGGAAGCACTTTTTCATCAAAAAAAGATGGCGGCGCCCAGCAAGCCAGCGGCCCGGTAGGACTTGTTCCGTGGACCGGTACCGGTCCGCGGACCGGTGGTTGGGGACCCCTGAGTTAGGTGATGCTACCTGCTGTGATCAAATTTACTTTTTTGTTCTTGCATGCATGTGAGCCTTCAAATCAGCCTCGATTCCTGGGGACTGCCTGGACTAATCCCTGCAGTTTTCTTGCAAGATTTTTAGAAACGGTTTGCGGTTGCCTTCTTCCTAACCTAAGGCTGAAAGAGAGTGAATTACCCAAAGTTATCCAGCTGGCTTTATGCCTAAGAATTCATGGTTTCCCAGTTTTTAGCTAGGTGCCTTAACCACAAAACCAAACTGTTTCTCATGTATATATGATGGATGGACAGCTCCGTTCTAATTCACTGAATCATATGGGGCATTTGTCTACTCTGTGGTTCAAGTGTTTGAGGAAAAAAACGAGCCTTTTAATATTAAAATGTGATAATAGAAATAGTATTATTTAAATTTTTTTAACACAGGTGCTTTATTAGTTTGCAATTTTTTTCTCAGCAGCAACATCAACTTTTTTTAAGTCTACTAGTTTGCTCATAAATTATAAATTCAGTCAGTTGTATAATTAAGCCAATTATGTCAGTTACAGTCTTTTCAGTTAATTAAATCTTGGATAACATTACTAAAAGAAATGTTCATTCAAAGAACATTGCATTCACATTGCAATGATTTTGAGCGTCAAATTAAATGTTTTCCTATATGAATGGAAGATCTTAAGATTATCCTCAAGCCTCTGGGAGGGTGAAACCGGCCTTCCTGGGCTCCGGAGGCTCTCTGGAAGCTGGAAACGGGCCCATTTCCGGCCTTCCCGAACTTCCGGAAGGCCTGTTTTTCGCCCTCCCGAGCCTCTGGGCGCGCTCTGCACTTACCTGCATCCAAAACAGGTTGCGTGGGGACTCCTGGGAGGAGTGGGGAAGGGTGGGTGGGGCCAGCCATGGGATTTGTGGGTTTTCTGAACTGCACAGAATCTTATCTAGGGGCTCTCCCAAACCCCTGCAAACCCCCAGCAGCCCACCTCTATATATACACACACACATACACACACACACAGATTCTATTTTATTATATAGTAAAGTAACATCTTTGTGGTAAACCATTTTTGTGAAACAGTTGGGCTAATGCAGGAGTAGAGGCACTAGCAATTCTCTTTTTAAAAAAACAACATATACACAAAACACTAGGCCTTCCCCATGTTTGTAGGATCTGGTTTGCCTCATCATTTTCTTTTTTTTTAAAGGAGCTTGTTACAGAGAGTCCTTGATTAAAAACTGGCCATTTGGTGGCCATTCAAAGATGCCAGCCCCCAGGAGCTACTTATGATCCCTATTTCAAACCCCAGTCACTCGCTCTTAAGACAAGCTACGGGAATGCTACAGTGCCCCCACCTTTCTCTCTCCAATCTATCCTGCCAGGTCCCCACAGGCCTTGGGCCTGCTCCCTTTCCCCATCACCCATCGCACACTGACCTTTTGGTGATGTCCAGACCTCATGTTGGGGAAGGAGAGCATGCCGCTCATCCCTGGGCTGTGTGGCTATCTCTCAGAAGTGGCTGTTATTTTCAGCATGCCCACAATTTCTTGTGGTTGCACTGAAATGACATCTGCTACTGGGAGGCTGCCACATGGCCCAGGGATGAATGATGTCTTTTGCTTCCATAATGTGGTCTGCATAGTGTGGGAGAAGGCTCGGGAGCTCTGGAATCTTCAAAAAATAAATGTGCAATGGGTGACAGGATGGGGAGGAGACCCAAGCCCTGCATGAGGCGGGGGAAGGCTTCTGGGGAGCTAGTGTGGGGAATGCTTGCAGGGACCTGCAGTATGCAGGGGGGAAAACCTGTAGAGACCTGATAGGGAGAAAGCAGGCCCAAGGACTATGGGGTGGGAAGAGAAGCAAGCACAGGGGAGCGTGGGAGGTCTCCCAGAGCCTCAACCACCCTGAGGCACCTTGTGCTCCACTTAACGACCCACACATTTGTTTTACAACTCCATCAGGGTGAGCAGAAGTTGTGGGTCATTAGGTGAGACATTCTCATTTAACAGCCATCACCACTTAAAACCGTAATGGGCAGGCACCCATTTTCATAAGTTAAGAACTTACATATTTAGCTAATGTTACACTTCTGAATGCACTCATCCCCAAAATGAAAACAGAAATTATTATAATTCAAGTTCCTTCTGAATAAGCTATCTCTTATTTTATGGAAAATGTTCGTTCTGTTTATAAATATATTTTTAAAGTATCATGCCAAGCAAATGAAGCCAATTACAATAAACATAATTGTATGGAGCTGTGAATAGGGATGGACGACTAGAGAATTATATTAGGCTATACGGAGTAGCCCATTGCTTTTAATACTTGTGTCACTGAGAGAGGAAGTAATATATCAACACTCCTGGTGGGTACTCCATTTATATCCAGTCTCATATTGTTTCTGAGGAAGTAAAAGTTGAGAAATATGAAAAAGATGCTAATACAAAGAGTACAGAGCATCTGAAAACCAAATTTTTCCAGTGTAGTAATGGATCTAGCTTGCACTTTGTATTTAAATATGTACACAAAGCAGTTTATTTTATTTATTTATTTATTTTGTCAAGCGATTATAAGATAACAGGTATAAGTATAAACATAGTTATGAATACATGAAATGGATACATATAAGAAAAATAAAAAATAATAATAAAAGAAACAATAGGAGAGGGACGGTAGGCACATTGGTGTGCTTATGCATGCCCCCTACAGACACCTCTTAGGAAAGGAGTGAGGTCAATAGACAGTTTATAATAGTAGATTGTTTGCGATCTGTCATTTTACATGCTAATTATTTTGAATGATTACTATCCCTTAACACAACTATGCTTTCCAAGTCTATTTTTATTTTCCACTAGGACTTTAAGACTTTTTCAATTGTACATTTATAAGAACCCTGTGAGGTACTTAAACTGAGACAGTGACTGGCCCAGTGCCAGTAAGGAATTGAGAAGGGGCATGTGCTAGTCACAAAACATAAAGTCTTAAGACTTTTTCTAATTATTTCTTAAAGCAATTGGTAAGTGTGTGTCTGTTTTGATAATAGAATTTAAAAGTATGCCTGTTCATGATTGGGAGAAAGTTCTTGTGTATATTTCTATGGAACATACCACAGTTATGATTTTTTTAAAATCAACTATCTGACTGATATGTCAGACAATCTTAGGCACATAATTTAGTTCATTAACTTGAGGAACAGCAGGCTCCAGACTGAATTGGTGGGCTTTACTCATTTTTGAATAGAACAGATTTCCATTAATTTATGGACTGTAAATTTGGAAAACCCACATTGATTTTATTTCTGTACAAGTAGCATATATATACATAATTCAAACAATTATAATATATGTATGTATGGTTTAACATTGCCCGAAAGATATGTTATACACTAAGAATATTTTTGTGTTTTTCTCAGGGAGACACTTAAGCCAAAATGGCTTAGTATTATATAATTAGTTGTTTTGCATGTCCAACCCCCAATTTTTCAGCAAGAATTTTGGCTTGTTAAGTTTGTGGTTTAAGAAAAACGTGTTTAGCAAAGCGAATGTAATATTTTTAAAAAATGAAATCTAATCTATATAACAAGAAATATGTTTCATGCCATTTCACTATGGTTTGTATGAAAACTGAATGTTAATAGAAAATGTTAAAACCGAGGAAGTTCTTCTGGAGGCAACTCCTAGATTATTTATAATTATGTTAAAGATAAATATTTCTATGCTAGTAATACATGCAGAAGAGATATATAAGAAAATAGTATTTTATTTTACTCTTCTTTCTGTGTTCTGAAGAAATACAAGCTAAAAGTGCAATATCTTTTTCTTGAAAAAGAAACATGTATAGAAAAGTTGCAGCAAAATGAACCAATGAATTATAGGGAAGAGATTTGGGTTATTGCATTATATTTGTATAGTGAGCGTTTAACAAAATATAGTACAAAATGCTCCGTTTGTGTTCAGTTTACATAAGTGATTCAGAAGAAAGCCCTAGGTAGTTTAGAGAAGCAGTGACCGGGAACAGCCCAGGAAATAATGACAAAAAGAAGGTGATTGAGTAGCATTATCTGAGGTTACCATCACTGTAAGTTAGGATATTTCTGTTTTATTTTGCAGCCAGGTGTCAAAAGCTAATGTCTAATAAACTGTTCTTTTATTTATTCAAACTGTATAACAAACAAAAGCAAAATAGAGTCAATATAGTTCTCCAATGTTTTCTAAGTCTTGGTGTGTAACTACATTTAAAAGGAAGCTAGGTGGGATAAGAGAATCCAAAATGTTATCTCCCAATTAATAATATCACCAGTGAGGTAAGAACTAGCTTCTGTTGAAGATTCTGAACAAGAAATGTTAATTATTTCCTTGAATGAACTTGGAGAACAACACAGGCCACCCTTTGTGTTTTGTAAATCTTATGTGAAATGGAAATTACTTCAAAATCCTTTTATTCTTGTGCTTATCTTTATTGTTTAAGGTAATTTTTGCAGTTAAAGGGAAGAACTAGTTTTATTTTATTTGAATAATAACAACAATAACAATAACAATAATATCAAAAGTAATGACTTTTTTATTAAATAAAATGTAATGTACACATTTGGCATGTGAAGTTGGATGACAAAAAGGCACTGCTGTATTGGTTTGCACAGCAGTCTTGATTTCTCGGCCAACATAACAAAATAGCTGTACAGGATTATGCAAAAAAAATCATATTTAAAGTGAGTCAGTAAGAAAACTGCAAGTTGTATGCCACCCAAAAACCAGGGAATAATGTTTTTTAAAATAGTATTTATGTCATTTGTTATCAGTGTAGTTGGATTCTCTTTAAGAAAGCCTTTCGTTTTGTTTTTTTATCTCCTCCTGTTTTTTCTGCAAATGCAGGGAGTTTTCCCCCAGAGCAGCCAAAAATTGATTTTCCTCTTTTCCTTCTCCTCCTCTATATTCCTATTATTTTCTTTTTTTTCCTTTGCATTTCTCTATTTTGTATTTTGATAAACTACTGTAATAAAAAAATGGAAGCATCCCCACCAAAACGAAGTTGATCTTATCCATCAGTTGTGACAGAAACTTACCAACCAGCTTGTTGCTCAAACCTGACATCATGGGCTGAGATAGAGAGGGTGCCCCAGGTCACCCAGCCAGCTTTCATGCCTTAGATCAGGGGTCCCCAACCGCCGGTCCGCGGACCGTAAAGCTCGCGAACAAGCGCTGGGCGCCGCCATCTTTTTGTAAAAACAATTTTGCAAAAGAGTGCTTGAGCTTTTCCGGTGAAAGCCATTTCTACCGAAAAGCTCACGGAAGCTGGCGCTCATTTTTCATCAAAAGATCGCCGTGACATCAGCGGAAGTGATTTAAAAAATGGCGGCGCCCACTGTTCCACGGACCAGGCCGGCCAGCTGCGCGGAACCGGGGCGTCGAAGGTTGGGGATCCTGCCTTAGATGGCTCTAGAATTCACAACCTTCTGATTTCTACCCTAGTGCCTTAACCACTAGACCATTTATTTAGTACTCCAAATATATTCTACCCTTGCTCAAGGAATTCAGTACGACGAATGAATGTTTTGCTTCATTTTATCCTTATATTGCAACCTGTGAAACAGATTGGGATGAAAGAGAGTACCAGTCCCTGTAGTTGTGGGTAGAATTGAACAGGAATTTTCCCAATTCTGTTCCAATACTTTAATCATAACAGTGCTCTAGATCACTTCCACCCTCCATAATTTGATGCTCTGTAAACCAGGTGGGCTGTAGATGCATTGTGCTGAAGGCCTGCTGACTCACTGAATACACTGAACCTTTATTTCCTATGAAGAATGAATTTGCTTATTATTATGTTTTGGCAACCACTGTCTTATTTATTCTGCTCTTTATGTTATTTTACGGTTTATTAAAATACTTCAATTATATTGCAAAATATAGCGATAGTCAAACATTTTTATAATGGGCACATTTAGAATTTTGAGAGGAAACTGTAGGCACTCTAACAAAATTGCTGCTGGAGGGACGGCTTGCTTATTCACATGTTACTTGCCATGAAAGATGTGGCCATTCCCAAAATAAGTTGTCAGGAGACAAATTGGTGAAGTTGTTTCTGTCTAGTATCTGTCTATCCATCCACCATCCACCCAATTCAAAAATAGCTCTTGTTAGCTTTGCAAATTAAAAGCAGCGGGGAAAGTTTCAATTGCCCCGAGAGAACATTTTTAAAAGCTGCCATATATTTCCTAACCTAAACGGGCCTGGCAGCCTCCACCCAAGCCCGAAAGGGAGAACTATGGTTTAAAAACTTACTTGAAGGCAGGTAGAACAAGAGTTGATTAAATCTCCTTTTGCCTTTAACAAAAAGCAGATGGTTTCTTGCTCACCTTATTGCTGGTGAACAGGTATCCTACTTTGTTCAGCAACCTAGGTGTTGCCATTAAAACAGATGTAAGGCTCTCAACAATATGGACAGCAGACTGCCACTATTTTTCTTATAGTTGTTTTATTTATATGTTACATTGTATTGTATTGTTCTAATATATATTATATTATTTGAACATTTAAGCAATTAAAACACATTTATTTAAAGAATTGAATCATAGCTAAGAAAAGTCCTGCAGGCCCCTCCCCCTTTTTAAAAGAAGCATTCAGTACTGTTGGCATATTGTCAATAGAGAAATATACTCTCAGCATTTGTTAATTTGAAAACTTTGAGGATTTGAAATATTCAGTATTATATGCCCCCTAAATTTGAAGTGGTGTAAGGTTTCCTGCCTAAGAAGGGGATTGGACCTCCAAGGTCCCTTCCAACTCTGTTATTCTATTGTATTCTAAGATCTGAAAGACCAGGCTAGAGACAGATTGTCATGGAGAAAATCTATCAATGTGGTTGCTAAGTGGTTGCTAAGAGCCAACACTGGTTTGTTGGCATATAATTAAAAATTGATTGTGGAACCAATAATTAAAAAGAACTTCTTAATTTAGCTTTCTGCCAGAGTGAACTAAACATTAAATGTATATCATTCTATTAGAGAAAGTCAGTAAACAACTTTGGCACCATGATCTATCAGATTATTAATGGCCGGTGATGAAAAGATCCTGGGTAGAAAAGTGTGGCATATTGAGACTAATCTGTGCAGTTTTAACGCATCGTGCTTGTAGCTACTAGTCAGCCTAACAACATTCTGCAAGATTTATCTTCCAGCAAATATTTTTGTTTTGACTTATATCAAAGGAAGCTGATATAAATTTGTAGATAAAACTAATAGGCATCCTATGCAGCTTTTGAAATAAGATCAGTTTTTATGCTAATAATATCAATGTTTAGTGCCATAAAGCAATAAATAACATTTATAGATGAACAGCTTTGAAAGTGTAAATGATTAAAAACTCGACTATTTTGAGATTATGCACACAAACTATTGATTTTCAGAAGTATGTAAATAGTAAACGTTCTAAATCTGAAGTGTGATTCAACAGGTTTTTTGGCTATATCTGTGGACCACTGTACCGGATTATTATGATTGGAAAGGAAATGATAGCAATCAAATATTTTGGCAGTCTTAGGATTTATTATTGAAATGTGAATAAAATAACTAAGCAAGGGACATGTTTTCTGGGAATTCTGGTCTTAACAACTCTAATTGCAGAAATCTGGATTAAACAGCTGCATACAAATTTGAAAAGAGTAAAGTATCGTAGTTGCAGAAGACTTTTAAAATTTAGGATTTGATTTTTCAAACATAATGACTTTGCGTTATATATTCCCCCAAACTGAAATTATTATTTTTCTTGCTTTTTTTCCAGGGTTTTCATGGTCCTTATCCCTTTGGACAGTCTTAAAAACAAAAACGGGTATCGTCAAGAAGAGAATTTGACAAAGAACAGACATTGGAGAGAGGGGACGTTCTTGTGGCTCCTAGAAGATACATCATGAACTCCCTTCTTACTCTCCATATCCTGGGATAAGAAGAAAACAAACAATAACTTAAGACTAGTTGTTTCCAGAAAAAAACCCCTAAAGTATGCATGTGTGAATGCTGAATTTCAGGAGTGCTGTTCAGTGCTATGAGAGAGAAAAATACACCAATGTTTTGTTTAGAAGTTATTGTCACAGTTAATTAGGTAGCCTAAAAGAAATTTTTTAAAAAGATTAAAATGGAGAAGCCATCTCTTTTTAAAAGAAGTTATTTTGCCTACAGAGCAGTTGTAGACTGAGCAAATGTTATTTTTTTTCACGATTTTTAAAAGGGACAGCGTGCATTTTTATAGAGATGTGCTTGCTATGAAATAGATGTTTTGCTTAGCATTTTCTTGGTTGGTGCAGCTGCTATTTGTATGTCAGGTGATATTAATTTCTAGCTGGATTCATAACCAGGTCCATGAATTTTAATGTTTTTTAGTTGCTTTTTAATTTGCTGTTGGCACTATGCAATAGTCATCTGCTTGTTCTTTTCCATTTAATAAAGTTGTTCAAGTCCAGTTTCACCATTCACAGATAGATGAGAAAGTAGAAAGAAGTACAATGACAGTGGAGATTTGAGTATGTACATGCTCATGCTAGATTTTTCCTGAAAAGTTTTTCCTGAATAGGTTTGAAAATTGCCATATTCTCATTTTCTTAAACATGCTATGGCTGTTGTTGAAACATCTGTATGTCTATGTCCATTTTGTGCCAAGAAGAATTTTGATTTCTAGAACATTAGAGCACATCTTATTACTGTTTCCTGGCATTTTTAGACGTAGGAGTAAGTATCACATCTTCTTTTCTATAGAGAGATAATTGATTTTTTTTTCTCTGTTGAAAGCGACTGAGTACCTTAGAATATGTAGGAGAAGGAATCAGCAGCTGCCATTCAAGTAATTTATTTTATCAACTTTCTACTTTGAACCTTGGTTTTCTAGTTTGTATATGAAAAGCTAGTGTTGCTTGAAGTCTGCCTATGTGCAGCCCATGGAGAATGATAGCCATATATAATTGAGGCCAAGCTGTCCAGTTAACTGAGCATGGTCTCTTGAAATTCTTGGGCTTTGCATTAGTGCAAGACTTTGAAAAAGTGGGCGGGGAATCTGTGTAATTCAAAAACTTGAACTAGCAGCCATCTGCCAAAGAGAGAAAAATATGCAATACCCCCTTCATTTGATTTCACTCAAACGACCAAACTGCCTATTTTGTGTTTGAGGGAATGATGTCAAAACATATTCTGATGAGGATGTAATAGAGACAATTGGTGGACTCAAAGTATTATCTTCTAAATAACTTTTTTCATAGGTTGGTGTAAAGAGCCGTTTAAATGTATGATACTCTTGATTACAAATTTGTTTCCTGCCAGATCATATAAATAACTCCTGCAGAGTCTGATTGACTGAGATCTGAAGAAGCAGGTATTGAGAGATGCAATTTCCTAGGACTGGTTAACCATCAAAGATTGTTGGCTCTTTTGAGGGATTTTTTTTCTTGTCACCTAATTTTATTTATCAGCCATAAACACTGGGAGATATTAATGCAAAAATACAAAAACCCTTACCTTGAAAAGGTAAAGGATGGAGTATCGGTACTGAAAGGTATTTTCCATTACTCCTCAGCCATTTTTCTAACATGGATCTCTAAATATTTACCTTAATCACTTCAAGTAATATATTTTCCAAATTCAAAAAAGGATGTATAAACTGATTATGTACAGCATTACTCCCATTTTGTTTTAATTTCTCCCTTGCTGTACGCAAGCACCTTTCTAGATAGGCCAGCAAAAGATGGAGTGACCAGATGGAATATATGTGTGTATGCAAATGAGTGAGTGTGTCCTTTGGCAGCAATGAGGGAAATCTTAAAATAAGTAGTAGTTAACTAAATCCAAACAATTTTAGCTTTTTGTTTGAAACAGTTACCCGCATATTTCACCCACATAAACATCCAGATTTTATTGTAAAAATTGTGTACCATTTTTAACACTGTGCAGAAGGAAAATTGATAATTACCAGCCACCAGCATACTTGTTGGCAGCCCTTTCTCTTTGGTAGTTTCAAATATTTTATCTTTTCTCAAATTCTAGTGACTTATACGAAGTGAACAAGTCTCTAATATAAAGAAGGCAAAAGCCAGCAGCAGTAATGAGTTACAGTATACCCTAGATTGTTTTCCTCTTTAGGGATGAACTCCCTTCAGCTATGAAATTAAATCTGAGAACATTTCGTAGAAGGGGATGGCCCTTTTAGGATGGCAGTGGGAAGATGTTTAAATTGTTTACTATTCTTCCTTTGGTTTCCTCATCTGATTTATCAAATAGTAAGATCTTAGGGCTCAGAATATATAGTTCCTGAGTTATAAAGTCCCTTATTATGATTTTGGGCTTATGATAAAATCATGTTGATTAGGTTGGAGGCGGCACTTTCATGTTTGAACTGTTAAGGGCATATATCTATCTTGACATCAAGGTTTGTTTTCAGAACTATGTAATACTTATACACCCCAGAACCAACAAGGAAAGTTTATGCTGTGTGTTGCATTTTCCCATTCCAAGTGAATGAATGGGCTGTAGCTTTTAACAATTGCATGGCAGCAGGAACTAAAAAGGTGCAGATTGAGAAAGCATAATAATTCAGTAACATAAGACAGCTGTTCTAGAATTGCTGCATGATAATTTATAAAGCAATAAAGGCAGAGATCTCTTATCAGAAAAATGTGATAGTGTTAGGGTTGAAGTTTTTTATGTCAACCTCATTCCAGACACTGCTCATGTTTTAAATTTTCAATTTATCTCTGCACAGTCTAATTTGAAATTGGCACGGGTGTTTAGAGTGCAATCAGTACACATTTGAAAGTTGTAATGGGTCTCAGAATATTGATAATTAAAACAAACACTCCCATCATCTTCAAATGTTACAGTGTACATACATCTCCTTATTTCCTATAGCATCTGTAGAAGAATGTTAATGAAATAGTTGTTAATGCCCTTCTACTGAAGTGACATAGTATTTGGGTGTGAGGGAAACTTGAACCTGCTTGATCCATGTCTACGTTCACTTGCACTTCATTTCTCTTGTGTGATTAGAAGAAATTATGATGGATTCCTGCAAAGAATAAATGCCAGTAATTATAATGTAGTAAGTTGTTTTCAAAATTTAAATTTTTTTAAAAATGCAAGCCCAAACTATTGAATTTGAATATGTTGGTAACCAACTTCTGTACCTGGAAATATGACTCCAGCCTGGAATGGAAAACACCCAGACTCTTCACTGGAAAATTAGACAAATTTCAAAGCCTCTGATAGAAAATAAGCTCTGGCCGCTGGGTGGGGGGGTCATGCTTGTACCAACAGACTGGCCTACGTTATTGCCATTATGTGGAGAAAATAATAAGTGCAAAGTAAGGTGGATCCAGAGATTTGGAAGTGTGTACTACTTATCCTTCCCTGTTGCAAATGAACCCCGTCTTGAAACTTTCTAGGGACAAATATAGCTGAAGTTCACTGGGATAAGAAATGCACGCTGTCCCATGTCCAGGTTTCCATTTTTTTTTCTCTTGTGTGAATGATTGATACTGCAGCCTGTCTTTATTCTCTCTGGGGGGAGTGCATGTGTAGAGCAGGATGGTGTGTTGCTTCATTGAGTCTGGGAAGAATCCTGTAATAGCACATTGTGGGAAAAACAAAGACGCTTTTTCCTTAATGTATAAATGAATATTTGTATGATTAAATTAACACAAAACAATTGTATAGTTGTTGAGTTTTTATTGGTGGTGAGGTTGCATCTGTTCATTATTTAAGTGGTTACTTTTTATTCTCATTTTCATTTCTTGAATTACAGACAAACCAGAACTGATCTGAAAATTCATTATTCTTATGGAAAATTTTAATGCAGTTTTGCATCAAATATGCTTCAGGATATTCCCTTTGCACCCACTAGCCTTTTTAAAAATCAAATTGTAAATAATAAAATGATAATTAGCATGCTACAAAGCGAGAACCATTATTTAGCAAAGTCTTATTTTTATGAATGTCTTTTGACCCAGAGATGTTCGAAAATAAAAATAGTATGTGATCACACCCCTGTGTTTTATTGGAAATATGCTCATCTGCCTGGGCAAAAGAAGGGGGAAAGTGGGAAGGTAGGGTGGCATAATAGAAAGTTTCCTGGGGGTACCTAAGTTGGCAAGGAGCAACTTCTTGGAATTATGAATGGCCATACCTTACACATAATAGCCTGTCTTCCTTGTGTAGCCAGTAATGGAGTTCAAGAGACCTTATACACTACAAAATGTCACTTGTTATTTGAACTGCATATAACTTCCATCTGAGTAAACTTTTAAAGCATCTGTGCAAATTTTCTGCAGCGTCAGCCAACAACTGACTGATTTCATAGGTCAGTTGGATAGACCTTGTGAATGAGAGCTATTTGCAATATTAGAACAGATCTATGCATACTTTTTTAAAAAGAGAACATGGTAAATTCAGTTGACTGCAACCCACTTCTCTTTCTGAATGTATGTATGTATCTGTTTTGAATGTATGTATATATACTGTATGCTTGCTATCCATATTTTCAGAAGAAATATGTGGGTTATTTTTTTCCTTCTGACCATTTCTGGGGCCAGGATGTATGAAATTTGACTGGCTGAGCAGCCTTAAAGCTGTGCCTATTCTGATGAATAAAACTAATTGTTTTACTTCAAAGAGGATTATGTCTCACAGTATTCCATTTAGTGCCATGGAGTGCTTTTATTTAAAAAAATGTTACAAGTGATTTTATCATACATTCTAAGTACTTAAACATTGTAAAAGACCCATTAGCAAGTTATGAAGTTACAGAAGCAGAGCATTGATTCATTTTTTTAGTTACAAAAACTAATCTTACATTAGTCTGTGGATACTTGGATAAAGATAGATTAGCCTGTATGTTTAAGAGAATGTCCCTGAGAGAGTTCTGGAATCCTGTTTTCATGAAGCTGTGTGGGGAATTAAGCATGATTTTTTTCCAAAACTTCAGTGGAAAAAAGAAATCTGAACTGTCAGGATTGTCATTTCATTAAACTTATTATAGCTGCTCACTCCAACAGACTTATTAATTAGGTTAAGCAGCATTATCTTAACTTTAAAAGTTAAGAGGTACATATGTTTGAGGTTTTCATTCCAGATTTTCATTCCAATCGTGTTCAGTTAGATTTAAGCAGTTGGCTTCTGTATTTATAGTAAAAAATAATGGATGTTGCAGTGTTTAAACCAGTAAAGTAGGACAACATACTAGTAAAATCACTGATTTAGATTATTCCTGCCAAGAATGAATAAACTACATTGTATTGCTTATATACTGAATATTTCTGATATTTCCATTATTTCTGATAATTTGTTCATTACAATAAATGAACTGTTTATGGATTTTTTTCTGGCTCCTGATAGAGATTCTGAATCAAGTACATTGACCTACAATCATGTCAGGTTTAAACTATAAGCTCTATGAGCTCAATCATTGCATTGTGATTGGTCAACTTATTTATCATATTGAACTTCATTTGCCACAAACCAGAGATGATAATTTATTCTGGAAGAGATACAAAGCAAGATAAGCTGTTACTTCTCTTTTCTCCATGGTACAATTTCTGTCTTCTGCTGTTAATATGATGATTATTATGCCTCTCTCCTCCTTGGTTCAACTACTTTTTGTTAAGTTATTGAATAGTATCTTCAGGATGAATTAACTAATGGCAATCAGCAAGAGTAGCATACCTAAGGACTAACAAACTGCAGAATAGAAATCTTTGTACTGTTGAATATGAAGGATATTAAACAATATGTATTTACTGCCACTTGCACAGATCAATAGAGTCAGTAGCAACTATGCCATATATGCCTGTGTAACAATATTTGAAAGTCCATTTGTTACATTCCATATGTTACACTTTTATAAGTAAACATTGTATATATACTCTTACAAAATCTTAAACTTTTAGAGAAAAGAACCCAGTTCCTGTTATGTACTAGATATAGTGCTTAACTTCCACAGACCAGCTAAACTGATTTCTGTTTCATTTCTCAAGGGATGGCTCATGCCATTTTCAAGTTTGCTTTTTCTATTCCCCACCCCCAGACTTGCAAATGTGCTTGCTTGCCAGATATGCTTGCAATGCTGCACACTGCCTCCTGACACAGAATATGCATCCTCACAAGGGAGAGACAAGGAAGAAAGTCAGATACTCTAGTCTAGCCTCTCTCTTGGCTGGAAAAAACAAGAGATGGTTGGGTTGAAGCTGTAAAAGAATGAGGTTTAAGATTGGTCCCCATAATCTCTGATTAAAATTTGGGAATTCCAAGAAGCTGGAATAATGTAGGCAACTGAAGCAAGAGGAACTTCAAGACTCCTGTCATAAATGGTAAAAACAGTTGAGATCTGTGCTAGATTTAATTTATTTTTATGTACTGCTTTCATGTATACCACAAAGAAAAAAAAATAAAATATAAACAGAGTTAATTTCCTCTTTTTCTTCCCTTTGACCAATTTCAACCTATAGCATTTATATAATCCTAATTCACTCTTTAAATATAATTAATACCAGATTTTCACCCAAATCATCATATTCTCTGTTTTCCCAATATCATTTAAATAGTTATTAGCATATTTTAGAATATGTATATATGTATGGTATTCATTCGAAAGTACGGCTTTTCCACTATAGAAAACCCCAGCTACAGAATTATCAGAGAAGCCATAGAGATTGAAAAAAGACCTGAAAGCGTGAATAGAAGAGATGATTCCACCAGACTGTCAATTATCTGGAAGCCTGCACTCACAAACAAAAAAATCTCCACACCACAAGCCAGACAAACACCTGGGCACAAACAGACCCCCCTTGATACCTCCAGCTTAAACACACCACAACCAGGCACCCAGATGAAACCTAGCTTCCAAATAAATGATAGCCGTCCATTTACTCGGAGCCAAGCTGCACTAAAAGCCTCCAATATAGGAAACACAGTGTTGCCAGCCAATCAAGACAAAAAAAAAATGCTACAAAACAGACAGAAGATATTAGAAACACCAATCAAGCAGAACACAGCAAACTCCAAGACCAATAAACACAGACCAAGACTCCCAACCAATCAGGATGAAGAAAAAGCCATTCTGGCACAGCAGTAGGCTAGCCCCAAATTTAAAACAGAAACGGCTGTTGAAAGCCTGACTCACAGACAAACACAATATACAAACCTGATGATGGCAGATGAGATTCTGCCAAAACGTTGCTACAACTTTAAAAGCACAACTATAATGATGTGGGAAAATACCCGAACAGAGCTGAATACCATACATATAAATACCCGTGAAAACTTAAGAGAACACACACACACACACACACACACACACACATGAAAGGATTAATAATAATAGAACCCTCTTAATATCACTCCATCTTCATTTTTCTCATCTATAATTATCTAATAATCTTAAGGTAATTCTCAGTAAGTTATAAACTTCAAATCTCCCCAGACTACATTTCTAATAAAAAATACAAAGATACGTTCCCATGTGGTGTCCCCCTTTTATTCTATATCTAACCCTTATCTCTAAATCTCGGCCTTGTCATTTCTCTTAGTTTTAGCCAGCTCCCTTTACTAAGTTTTCCTGGCCTTTCCTCTTTATCCCTCTTTTTTCCTCTAATATTACATTTATTTCCATCTGCCAGTCCCCCATCTTTCCTCTCCCCCGTTTCCTTTTCTCTTTTTTGAAATTTCTTCTTGTACAGCTTCTTCTTTTGCTTACTCTTGGGAACTTTTTCTCTTTTATTTATTATCTCTGTCGTCAGTGTCTTAGTTTTTGGTCCTTTTGTGTCTTTTGGCAATGTCTCTGAATCTTCATGTCCATCTTGGCTGTTTTCCTCTTCCTTTGGCTCCTCCTCTCTAGAATTCCTTTGTTATGCTATAAATTGCATTACTTTTTTCTGCCAGTGTGTCCAATAAACCCCTTCTTTCTTTTATCATTTCTTTCACAGTTTGCAGTTCCAATTTAAATTCTTTGCTTACTTCTTCCATTTTTTAATCAATTGTGTTATTCTTTATTAAAGTTAATTGTAATCTTTGCCAAGAGACTCCATTTATATCTTTTCCTTATTGATCCTTCTGTTTCCTTTGCACAGTCAACCCCCAACAGTCCCAAGATATTGCCTTCCTTTGTCCTCTTGCTGCAATCTCCCCCGTTTTCTTTTAAGCTTCCAGGGTTCTCCTTATGTTAAAGTCTTTTATTTCATGTCTTTTCTCATTCACACATTTAACAGACCAGTAATTTTCCATAAAGTCATCCAGGAAAAAATGCCTTGTACAATTAGGTGGCACTCTATATCGCTTCCACTTTTCAAAGTTCTTTTTTTCCCTTTTTTTCAATTATATTAATGTTAATTTTCAAACATTTCAACCATTGGCTTTTTTAAAAAAGTATAATCAATTCCAAGCAAGTTCGGCATTTTATCCAATGCCTAATTAATGCCAGGTTCTGTATATTATTCCCAATTCCGTCCTTAATTTCATTATAGCTCTTTTGTAGTCCAGATTTTTATTTACCTTATGTTGTCCTCTTGTTTTCTATTCACCACTGTTGTACTCTCAAGCGAGGAATCTTTCTTTCTGCTTTTTGGGGTTATTAAAGTAAAAGGTTTAGCTTCTCTTGTCTGGTTACACGCCACTCACCACTTCACCTCTCCAGCGCACACTTAGGTCCTGGTAGCTTTCCGTCTTCAGGGCAGCCATTAAAACTGCCACTTGTCCCTGTCTTCCAGGGGAGTATACCAAGCCAGGGAGGGGAGATGAGGCTCCCCTCAACCCAGCTGGTGGTCTCCCCCTCTTCCCCACCCCTCCGAGGTGGGTCTGATGGTTCTGTCCCATGGGGACCCCTCCAACAGGGTAAGCACGGATTGAAGCTGTGCACAATAGCGGTCTCCGTCTGTTTTCGACGGAAGTGCCACTGGAAGTCCTGTACTGATGCATTCTGTTTGCCTATTGTAAATAAAAGTTTCACCTCTCACATCAAAATTAAAGTTGAATTTCCAGAAGAGTGATCAATTTTCACGTTAATCCTTTGCTTTAAAAAAATCAGTCTTCAATTATATGTTACGGTACGTGTTCTTGCTTGTAGGCTGCTTTACCAATTTTAACATTGATGGCACGCTAGCCAAACACATCTCTTGTATTAGCATAATTTTTTAAGGATAGTTGTCCACTCAGCATAGATCTAAAATCAACCATTTTAAAGTATGAATGTGAATGTTGGAGTTAATACATACACTTCAGTGACAACGTGTGAAATGATCGAGACTATGTACAAATTGTGAGCTCTGATCAGAACGAGAAGATGAACTTGTCAAGGAAAAGGTTTGTCTTTTTTTTTCCCTTTTCTACTCTTAATTTAATTTCAAATTTTGCACAAGGGCAGATAGATTCTATAGTATGTGTTGGATTAAATGAAATATAATGGATTGATCTTGAATCTTGAGTAGGTTCAGGATTTGGAAGAGGGCATGAATTTGTTTTAAAATACTAGAAGAAGTTGGAACAGCTTGCCCTCAGAAGTTGTGGGAGCGCCATCACTTGAGACTTTCAAGAAGAGATTGGACTGCCATTTGTCAGAAATGGTGTAGGGTCTCCCGCTTGGGCAGGGAGTTGGACTAGATGACCTACAAGGTCCCTTCCAACTCTGATTATCTCTTATCTGATTTTTTTTAATTAAAAAAAATAGAGTAATGCAAACTCACAGATTTATCCTGCAGAGGACTTTTAAATGTTTCCTAATACAGCTAGTCCTGTAGGTGATTTACAACCGATGCTCTAATCGTTACACCAACCCTCAGTCATATGATTGCAGTTTGGCCATTTGTATTTATGATGATTGTGATCACGTGATCACAAATTGTGATCCTCTCAACCAGCTTTTGACAATGTCAATTGGAGAAATCAGATTTGCTTAGCAAGTGTGTGATTCATTTAACAACCATAGTCATTCACTTAATGTCCATGATAAAAATTGTAAAATTTGGTCTGGTCATATGATGACTCACTTAATGACCATATTGCTTAGGGATTGAAATTCTGGTCCCAATTTGATCATAACTAAAGGGTTACCTGTACATGGATCTGGGCCTGTATATTCAACCTTATTTGTTGTTTTTGAATTAAAATTCCACTTCTTTTTCCTAACAGGTGTTTCATCTCTAAGAACTACATGGCAGCCAAGTACATGGTGAATTGTTACATCAAACAAATAACTTTCTTTCTAAAGCCTAAGTCTAGAAACTTGGTGCAAAATTTTGTGATAATTTTGTATGGTTTGCCTATTTTTCCATAAATCAAATTAAAACTCCTGTTTAAAAATTAAACGGTTGACACCAGAGAACTCATAATTGCTGGTCTCTAGTCCAAGGATATCTTATTGAAAATACTTGCTTTTGTATTTTCTCAGAGAACAAGTATAGCTTTAGAGAACACAATATTCCTAGCTGTATTTTAAAATGTATGGTGAATGGATTATGTGACATTTTCCCTTTCTCTTCTTCACATTTACTTGTTTGCTTTCAAAATTGTTTGCATTTAGGGTTGCAACCTGTCAGGAGTTCAAAGCCAGGCAATCAAAGCACACCTTCATTATAATGCAGTCTTTCTATCAGGCAAATAAATTGTGCTATCATTATGATGCTCTTGTTTTAAATGAAGCAATGCCCATGACTTTTACATAGTTTTGTACCATGGGTGTGGTGCAGCAGGAAAAAGCTAAAACAAATAACTACCAAGTAGAACAGTGCAAAAAACTGGATTTAAATATGAAAAAAAAATTAGTTTTCCACTGTAGGCAATGTAATGATTAATGCCAACCAGAGAGGAAAATCTTTCTTATAGTTTAGCTATATTTTTTTCCTGGTATGCAAGATCATGAAGTTACTAATAACACCATCATTCTCCAACTCCTATAATAAATGTTTATTATTGTGCAAAAGCTAGGTTTCCATTAATAAGTGCAGTGAATATTGTTTGAAGTAGAAAAAAGAAACAAAATTCCTGTTTCCACACAAATGGCAACTTCCTGCTCGAAGAACTATATATCAGGATCTTTCCCAATTGCTAATGCCTAGAGACTCTCTACTGTAAGTCCAGATAAAAGGAAACTTGAGGCATTAAAAAAAATCCATTCTTGGTGTTGTTTTCATTTATTTGTGAACACTAGGAGTACAGCCAAAGATGTCCGTGTTGAAGTGCAATCTACTTAGCCCTTAAGTCAGAGGTAGGCTGCACATACTGTAACAACTGGTTCGTCTAGTGCAGAACCGAAAATGTGAGCACGAGCGCACATTCCCCCTTTGTGCTTGCACATGCATTTCACATGCATGCGCCATCCGCACTTGTGCACGGCTGCAAAAACATGGTAATTTCCTGCACACGGCAGCTGCAGTGAGCAGAGCGGGCAAGGTATGGAAAGGGCAGAATGGGCTTCGTGGGCAGGGCAAGCGAGCCAGATATATAGGGCAGATGGGCCTGCCCACTCGCACTGGGGCGAGTGGGCAGGCCCATCCAGTGGTCAGAACTACCATACGGGCGAGCCAGTCCGAATCAGCAGCAGCCCACACCTGCCTTAAGTCAGCAGAAACAAATGTCACCATTATCTTGGTGCTCTAACGGCCAAAGCCTATTGTGGCAGGTGATACCGTCCTTACAGTTTTAATATGGGACAAGTGAAGCGAAGTCATTTGTGGTCTTGTTTCCCCTGCAGCATCTGCAAAGGAAAAGAGGTTAAGGCAGCAGGCTGGAAACCAGGACACTGTGAGTTCTAGTGCTGCCTTAAGCATAAAGCTAACTGGATGACTTTGGGCCAGTCACTCTCTCTCTCAGCTCAGTTCACTTCACAAGGTTGTTGTGGGGGAATAAAAGAGGAGGAAGGAGTATTAAGCATGTTCACCAACTCGAGTTATTTATAAAATAATAAATGGGGATAAAAAATATTTAAAAAGCCTCCAATAACCAGCAACTGATCTCTCTAACACTTGGTGGGACAGGGTTGCCTGATTGTAGGCGGATGCTCTGAAAGGCCAGTTTAGCAACCCATTAAGTTGACCAACTAGCAAGTTGCAGGTGTGGAAGTCTGGATTGAAGTGGCCTTCTTCCATGCTTCTGATGAATCAACAGGGCTACTTTTGGATATGAGTACAACCCTCTTTCCAAAGAATGCCAGACCCATTTGTATATATAGACTTGCCACAGCCTTAAATAGAGACTAATATCATCAACCATATTGTCAATGAACTATGCTAGATTTTGTTCTGGGCAAAAATTATGTTGAGAGGACAAAGAAGATGCTTCTGTACTTTAAGACCAAAAATGTTAACTATGACTTTTAGTGATGGATTGGGAAAGAAATATATGCAATATTGTAAAAATATATCCCATAAAAATGGTTCCTGGGGCATTTTCCTACTGCAATATAGGGAAGTGAGGATGAATCCAACAGCACTTTCAGTTCAAGCCGAAGACCAGAAATAACCAAAATCCCAGTGGAGTGAGCTTGCCTGTAAGGGTTTTTGTTTTTGTCATAAAAGACTCATTTCTCCTTCAAAAATATCAGATTAACCATTTCTAGGTCCTTCTGAATTGCCCATTTTTGCAGTTGTGAATCTGAATAACTAGACACAAGAACAGTTTTTTCCCGAATGCCATTACTCTGTGCTAAGCAAATAATTCCCTCAACACTGTCCAACTATTTACAAAGTCTGCACTACTATTACTATTAATCTTCTCATCACTCCTTATTGCCCATCCTCTCCCACTTGTGACTGTATGATTGTAACTTTGCCGCTTGTATCCTTACGATTTATATGGACTGTTTCCTAGTCTGATTTGATTGCTTATTGTACCCTATGACTATCATTAAATGTTGTACCTTATGATTCTTGACTCTCAACGAATGTATCTTTTCTTTTATGTATACAGAGAGCATTTGCACGAAGACAAATTTCTTTGTCCAATCACACTTGGCCAATAAAAAGAATTCTAAACAGGTATAATGTTTTTGATTTGTTTAATTGGATTCTCTTCGTCTAGTCTAAGATGTGTTTGGAGAACATATCACATTTTTGGTCGTGTTTATGGGAAAATATTGAAAATTCAAAAGGGTTTACAACTGGTAAGCACCACTATATGTAATTCAAATGCACAGACATGATAGCAATTTTAGTTACTGTTCATTGTGACTGAAGGAGAAAGTTTTAAAAGATTGAGGGAGGTAAACGAGGCATTTGTCTATTAACAGATATTCATATAACCACTAGAGGGAGACATATACATTTTGAAGAGCAATGATTATGAAATTTTCCCAACTAAAGAAATGTGGTAGAATTTTAAAAAACTACTACATAGACATAGACATCACCGGAATTCAGCATATTTGATGTTGAATTGGGAAAAAAAAACAAGTTTTTCTATTAAAGGAGAATTGGCCAGGTATTCTAGGTTTGATTGTTGCCCAAAGATGTAAATTATTACATATTTAATGCATATTGTACAATAATTCTAAGTCATTAGTTTCTGTAGTTTGTAATCCTGTGACCATCCTCCTTTTCTTTCTTGATTCCTGCTTCACTTTGATAGAATTTGTAAAGCATGAGTCCAAGTGATTCTGCACCATTATAGCAACTAAGGTTAGTTGTTGTATAGCACCAATTTTCTACCAATGCAAATGAAGAACCACTTTTTTTCTGAGTTTTTTTATTTTTTTTAATACTGATTTTATTAAACATTATAGTTAAACAGAAAACAACTATACAAACTACAAAAAAATAAAAGAATGAAAAGAAAAATAGAAAATGCAGAGAAAAAAGAAAATATAGAAAACAGAATAAGAAATACAAATGATGTAAAAAGGAAAGATATACATATATATATATATATATATATGTATGTATATGTATACGTATACGTATATGTATATATATGTATATATAATATATAAAGTAAGAATAACCTCTGTCCCAACAAGTATAAATGTTTTTAACAATTTTATCCCTCTATCCTAAAGAGCAATAATTTCTTCCCCCATATTTCAACATATCCTTAAAACCTTGTCATCCAGTTTGGGCCAGCAAAAATCCATTAAGAGTTACCAGAAATAGCATATCTATTTTAACTTTGATCAAACAAGCCCACTTTATATTTCTTCCTTTTATTTTTTCCCCAAACATTTTTATGAGATTATTAAGTATTATAAAATACAAAAGTAAATAAAAGAACAATGAGGAGGAAAGGGGGAAGTGACGAAAGGTAGGGAAAAGAAAAAGAAGGATTGACTTGCAGTAAAATAAGGCATTAGCATCAAATCACAGATTTTTGTTTTTCCATAGTAATATGAACAAGTCATTTCTATAAAAATTTATCAATCTAATCTATAAAACCCAAAGTCAAAATTACATTCTTTTCCACATCAAGCATGGAATTCAGAAGTGGTTTCCATGTGGAAACAAAAGTACTTAAGTTCTTTTATTTTATAATAATCTTGATCTTTAATCCCTTTAAATACTATCCTAGAGCAGGGATGTCAAACTTGCAGCCTGTGGGCTGGATGTGTCACATGCTGCCCACCCCACCCCCACTTTAACAAAGGGGGGGGGAGTCGTGATATGTCACATGATGACAACATGACTCCATGAGTCTGACACTCCTATCCTAAGAGTATGTTTTCATTTTTTATTTATCCCTTCTCACAAAATCCTCCAGATTTGTTTTTAAATCCAGTTTAAGAAAGCTACACAAGTCATTCTTTGATTTTTGCCATTTTTATATCCCTTTTAATTATTAAGACATCTGCCAGTTATATTTGTATATCTACTATAACATCTTTTATTTATTGATTTATTTGATTTATATTGTCGCCTATTCGCCCATGGTGACTCAAAGCGGTTTACACAATGTAAAATCATATTTAAAACAAAAAATAAAAACAATAACAATAAGAACTAACAAAAAGAATCAAATAAATTAGTAAAGTACAATAGAACAAAATTTGGGAAAAACAAAAACAAAAACCAACTCCCACACCCCCACACCCCGACGACAGCAGGTCACACTAGCCATTTGATGGGTTCCATCCCTCTCTGGGTTCCCCAGACCTGCTGGCAAAACCAGGTCTTCAGTGCCTTTCAGAATAGTATTAATGAGGGGGCCATTCTAATCTCTGGGGGAATGATGTTCCAGAGAGATGGGGCTACCACAGAGAAGGCCCTTCTTCTAGGTCCCACCAGGTGTATCTCCCTCAGGGGTGGGACCCATAGCATTCCCTGCCTCCTCGCTCTAATGGGTCAGGTAGATGTCACTGGCAAGAGATGTTTCCTCAGATAACCTGGACCCAAGCCATGAAGGGCTTTAAAGGTGACAACCAGCACCCTGAATTGTATCTGGAAGCAAATTGGCAGCCAATGCAGCTCCTGCAGGAGAGGTGATACATGTGCATACTGGGTTCTGCATAAAACCATGTGGGCTGCTGAATTTTGCACCAACTGGAGCTTCCGGATGCTGTTCAAGGGCAGCCCCATGTAGAGCGCGTTGCAATAATCAAGACGGCAAGTGAACAGGGCGTGAGTGACTGTGAGTAGGGACTGCTGATCCAGGAAAGGGTGTAACTGGTGCACAACTCGCAGTTGCGCAAAGGCCCTCCTGGCCACGACCGCTACCTGCTCTTCGAACAGGAGTCGTGAGTCCAGGAGAACCCCCAGACTTTCCCATATCATTCTTGTGACTTGTCATTTAAAAAAAAAAAAAACCACTTTCAAGTCATTCTCATTCTTGTCCAATAAAACCTGTTCCTCTTCTATAACATCTTTTAAAGACAATCTAAAAGCAGTTAAACCATTTACAAAGGTGATTAAGAAATGAGGCTTGGCAGAACTTTGTGTCCATAAGGCTATATTGCAGGTGTGAGCTTGGTGAAAAATCCCTCAACTTCAAGCTACTCAATGAGTCATTTATTAATCCAGAGTGTAAGAGGGCAATCCCATCATCTCTCCTTTATCTGGAGGGACCTGGCTGACAGGAAATAATCACCCAACGGCCACTCTTGTCATATTGCTTTGGAGGCATCCAGTTCACTATGAATCCTCATTGGATATGCCTTTTTTCTGGTAGTTATATGAGGGGTGGGAAAAAAGGACTTCCTCTACCTCATTATCTTTAAACAGGGATATTTTAATAAGCAAAATGGGAAAATAATTCTTGAAATGAGCTCTTTTATTACATCTATTTACCACTATAATCATCACCAGGTGCTACATTCTGTCAACGATGGACAAGTTTTAAAGAAAAAATTCTTTAAAAAACGGGAAAATGTAGAATTCTCCATAGCTACAGTATGGCAGATAAGATGGTGAGATCTAACTTTACAATTGCCTTGGATGGCTGTGAGGTGTGGGGCCTAGCCTTGTCATATTTCCGCAGCCTTGCACTTCTGAACTCTGCTTATTCATTTTTCAAAGTTTTGACCATTGCACTCTGAGTCCATATTGGTGCCAGCTTCAAAGAAATCCATGTGAATAATACCATCTGTAAAAAAAAAAACCCGTAAACATGGATTTTGTTCCTGTAGCCTTTTAATATTTTCACCCAAAAAGTAAAGCTTTGTAGTGATGATGATCTGTGAAGCTTCATTTATGGTCATATCATCAATCCCATGTTTTTATTAACCTTCGTGATACTGTGAAGAAATTTCTCACCTTAATTTTGTCATGTAATAACGACTGCTTGGAAATTTCATTTCCATTGAAGCTTTCTTCTCTGCCAACAGTATGTGAAGAACCCATCTTGAAAAACATTTCTGACACTATAGAATATCAGTCATGTGGCCCACACATTTCTTTGAAATGTCAAACTTGAGTGATCCATCAAGTTAGTTCATCATCTCATGTGATCACTCTCACAGATTGCTCTCTACTTCATTCTTGATCACACAAATCAGGTCTTCTAGGATCACCATCTTTATATTTTTGGCCTGGTGACAGACAGTACTCCATTCAAGACAGTGATCATCATAAACAACCTGCATTCAGTGGTGAATATCAACCAACCAGAGATACTACTTTAGGCAGTTGTTTAAAATGCCTAATGTGTATTTACTCCAGGCTTCCATTTCATGAATAATAACCACACATGCTTTTTTCACAGGAAAATGTATTTTCTTAACTTTGTATCGACTGAAGTGAATAGACACAAAACACATCAGAATTTTAGTGCATCAGCATTGGCATAATTGGCATAATTATTGAAGTCATTGCTTTTATGTCAACCCTCTTGTATAAATACTGGGGGCACAGAAACACTCTCTCTTCCAAAACTTATAGACAATTGAAACATTTCTAAAAATCTACTTGCAACTATGTATGGATTAATCCTTGGTGTTTTCGAATTCAATATTAGTAGAATTCAGCACCACAATACTGCCAAGTCAAGTTTGGCTTTCTTCCACAATTGTTGGGAACCCGGTGTACTTAGATCATTTAGTTGTTGTTTTTTGCCTTCTCATACAAGTCTCATAAAGGTCTGAATTGATGATAGCTTTTTTAGAAGCTAATCCCACATTACATTGACTTGCCAAATCAAGCTTTCTGTTGCTTGGCCAGTTAAGCAACAAACGCTTGTACTTTGATTTGAGTTTGCAACAGTTGCCAGCAATTCCATTTTTCGCATAGGGTAGCTATTATGGGCAATGGATGTACTGAAAGTTACAAATGAAATTTGCCTGTTACAATAAAAATAAAACTGATGGGACAAATGTTGCTTTTTATTTGCCTCAGCTAGTGAAAAGATTGTAAACAAAGTCCTTTAGTTATGCCAATTGATGGAAAGTCTGTGGAAATTGAGGTTTGTCTGGTTTGAAGAAGAGAAATGTTATCTTCCTCAGGAGTGGTCAACCAGCCAAAATCACACCAAGAGCAAGATGTGCAATATTTCCAGAAGTCTGAAAGAAGCTCTCTGAGCCTCCCAGAGGGCTCTCTTGCATTGGTGAATGTCATGACTTTCCAACCTCTGCACCTCCCAAAAAACTGCTGCCCAACTACAGGTTGTAAAAGACTATGAGGATAAGCCAGAATGTACTACGGACAGATGAGACAAAAATAGAACTTTTGGCTTAAGTGAAAAGCATTATATTTGGCAAGAGGCAATCACCACATTCCAGCATAAGAACCTTATCTCATCTGTGAAACACGATGGTTTGGGTCTGTTTTTCTCCCTCTGGACCAGGGTAGCTTACATCATTGATGGAAGCATGAATTTTGAATTGCACCAGCAAATTCTACTGGAAAATGTCAGGGTATCTGTCTGTGAAGATAGAGTGAATTAGAGGTTGTCCTCAACTTATGACCATAATAGAACCCAAAAATTCTGTTGTTAAGAGAGACATTTGTTAAGTGAGTTTTGTCCCATTTTACAACCTTTCTGGCCACAGTTGTTAAGTGAATCACTGCAGTTGATAAGTTAGTAACTTCGTTGGTAAGTGAATCTGGCTTCCCCATTGACTTTGCTTGTCAGAAGGCTGCAAAAGGTGATCACATGACCTTGGGGCACAGCAATGGTCATAAGTATGAACCAGTTGCCAAGCCTCTGAATTTTGATCACATGATCATGGGGATGCTAGAAAGGTCATAACTCTGAAAAATGGTCATAAGCAGGGGTGGGATTCTACCTGGTCGGACCAGTTCTATATAACCAGTTGTTATGATTCTGCCCAGTTTGGAGAACTGGCAAATCGTGACCCTGGCTGGCCCCTCACCTCCCCATCCACTCACTCCTTATCTGGCATGCGCACCATCAAACTTGCCTGCTAAGTTGCTATTTTTCCTTTTCCCCCCCCGACCATCAGCTGTTCTTCTTTGTCAGGAGATTCAGATTATGTAGAAAGCAGGAAATCGTTGCATTTCTTGCTTTTTATCTAATCTAAAAGCAGAGCTGAACCTTCCTTAGGACTGAAGCTTCTATTTTTCAGTGCAGACTCAGGTAGCAGATTGCAGAAAAGGTAGATCTCTGAGTGAATGTGTGATTCTGGGAGCAACTCAATCTGCCTGCCTGCTTTGCCTGCTTTGGGGTAAAAGCTGCTCCTTTTTTCATAAAAAAAATAATATTATTATACAAATATTTATAATATTTACATACAAGCCACGCCCAGCCCTGCCCAGTCAGCAAGCCATGCCCACCCAGTCACATGACCACCAAGCCACGGTCACAAATTAGACCACGCCCACAGAACTGGTTGTTAAGAAATCTGAATCCCACCCCTGGTCATAAGTCACTTTCTCCAGTACTGTTGTAACTTTGAACAATCACTAAATGACCTGTTGTAAGTCGAGAACTACCTGTATATAGCAAGATATTGACCTCCCCCCAAATAAAAGTGGCACCACCAAAAAATGGATCCATCAGTATCCCTGAGCTGAAGCTGTTCTATAAGGAAGAACAGGCCAAAATGCCTCCAAACCGATGTGCAGGACTGATCAACAGTTATTGGAAATGTTCAGTTGCAGTTATTGCTCCCCAGGGAGACACATCAGCATGGGTTCACATGCTTTTGCCACGCACAAATATACAGCGTTGAATTATTTTTCTCAGTCAATTGACGAACAATGTAATGTTTCGGACTCATTTGTGTAATTGGAGTTGCTTTATCTAGTTTTAGGACTTGTGTGGAGAACAGATCATATTTTTAATCATGTTTATGGAGAAATGCTGAACATTCAAAAGGGTTCCCAATTTTTTAATTATTGCTGTATATAGCTAAGAATTCCCTAGGTAAGGAAAAAAAGAAAAAAAGAAAAAAAGAAACACGCTTCCTCCCTTTGTTTCACCTGAAATACAAGATTTGGCCTATAAGAACTACATCTCCCCTTCCCTGCCCTGAAAATATGCAGGTGTAATGCGTCTTCATGTGCATCAATAAAACATTTCCTTGCTATCTAATCAGCACTATTTCCTATGATGTTTATTATGGCATGGTTTCCTCAATAACCTCAACAGCTGCAGGCTGGGCTGTGACGTCAATCTTTAAATGATTAAGTTCAAGCTGTCTTCCAATGAAAGCTAATCAGTTGCTTGTTATAATTTCAGTTCAAATATAAAACAAATATGCAAGGTTTCTTTCAGCAACGAATTGTCTATTTGACCCAATAGTTATGAAGAAAGACTTCCATATGATTATCATTGTAACCTCCATTAACATATGTTCTAATCAATTATTTATATTTTCTTACAATAGCCAAGATATGTCAATGTTGGTTAATTTGACCCTGTCTTGTTTGAATCCTGCATGACTTCATGGCCCTAACTTTCTACTTTTCTTATAACACTGGTGATGTGCTTTTCTGTTTTCTTGCAACCTGTTACCTTCCCTTCCTCAGCTGCTTTCTGCATGAACAACAATACAACAACAATAAATTTTATTGACTAGTTGTCTGGCTATATAAAAAAAATCTATTAAACCAGGTCAGAGAAAACAGCATAATTAATAGTTCTGCAGTCAGTCTATTCTAACTAGTTTATCCTCTTCAAAATGGCCTTTGATATAAAAATAGAATAGAATAGAATAGAATAGAATAGAATAGAATAGAATAGAATAGAATAGAATAGAATAGAATAGAATAGAATAGAATAGAATAGAATACTTTATTGGCCAAGTGTGATTGGACATACAAGGAATTTGTCTTGGTGTAAATACTCTCAGTATACATAAAGAAAAATTTGCAATCTTGTTAGCAATTGGCAGATGCATTCTTTGCTCTTTCTGCATGAATTTATTCCTTTTACTCTTTATTTTTTCTACTTTTTATTTGAGGATCTGGTTCTCTCTCAACCACTACTTTTTTCCATTGTATATTTTTCTCCCTTCCTGATCTTCCTTCATCTTATTAACATACTCTTCTTATACCTCATTCCTACTTTTCATGCATGTTCAACTTTTTCTGAAGCTGCATATGTGTAAATTACCGTATCCAGTATCTTTTTTTGCTTCTCTAGCTATCTCTTGGTTATTAATCTATTCCTATTTTGGACTAGCTCTAACCATGGTAATTTGCAGGAATTTTTCTAGGGATTGAGTGAGCAGAAAAGTGCATAATGAAATGCAATGTTAGGTAATCATTTCTAGTAGTATGTGGTGATGTTTAGTAAGTATGCATGAATCTTGATCCATCCCTGTGTTATTTCTCAAAAGACTTCATCCTTTAAATGCAGGCATGCTCTTGTTGGTTGAAAGGCAACCTGGATTGGAATTAGAGAGGGCTGTGTTTACTTGAAGGCTGAGAATCCCAGTTTAGGTTATATTCATGGATTCATTTCTGAACCTAGTCACAATTCAGTAGAGGACTAGAAACATTCTTTTTCAGCCTGTAATTAAAGTGAAATTTCCAACAAAAGGGAAATTTCTAGGTAACAATTGAATTAAAAAGGAAGATTCAAGGAAACCTATTCTTTAGAGAAATAGAAAAGGCTATATTTTTATTTCCTTTAATACTGAATGTTTCTGTTAGCAAATATTTTTATATTCCCTCTTTTACGTCATTTAAAAATGTTTGATTTTATTGATCTCTTGTAAGATATTAAAGCAGATTTCTCTTATATTACAATCATGATAAATTAGTAGAGGAATCATTGTTTATATGAAAACTACCTTTGCCTTAACTTGATACTGAGTCAGAAAATTGTGCTTTCATTAAAAAGAAAATTTTTAAAAAAATATTTTTATATATTTTTAAAATAAAAATTTTAAATTTTAAAATATTTTTAATGTTTTAAATTATTTTTAAAGTTATTTATATACATATATGTGTGTGTACATACATATTATATTATTTGTATGATATAATCATCAACAAAATTAATTTTAAAAAAGTAATTATACTTTTATTTCTGCATTTTTCATTATAATAGAATTCTGTTTGTTTTAACATCAATTTCCAGGTATATATTTTTCTGCACTCCTAGTAAAACCTATTATCAATTCTAAAGATAAAATAATCTAGCAAAATTAGCTTCTTAGTTTCTCTCTGTTTCTGATTTGTTACTTAATACATATATTGAATTCTTATTCATATGAAATTTGAGGGTTCACATTCTAAAATTTGAATGAATCCTAGAGCTCAGAAACCCAATCAGGTTCACATTATACTGAAACAAAGCATAAATCAAGGGGCGGGAAGGGTAGGGGGGAATGTTGCTGGTTCAAAGAGAATTCTTTGTAAGAAGTTGTAAACCGTATAAAGGGCACCCTATTCTCATCCTTCTTTCTATTTTCATAGAGTTTGTAGACTTGGGATTAAGTTTATATTGACAGAGCAAACATTTTACTGGCTTCCAATGAACTGTAGTCTGTTAAGAAAGAAGATTAGAAACCTTACGGCACCTTTGCTTTGCAACATTAACTTAAAAACTGATGAAGCCAATGTTTTTCACAATAATCCATTTGATTGGAATTAATAGAAGAGTTGATTAGAAAATGGGACTTGTCAGTATCTGTACATTTTAAAGTAAATTGTACCTGCTCTGTGTATTTGGAAGCTGACTACTACATTTATAAGCTTCAGTATGGACCATATTACTTCAGCTTGCAGAAGGAGATACTATTAAAATATGCAAACACATATCCACATACTATGTAAAATATTATGTAAAAATGGGACAGTCTTGTTTATAATAGGGGGAAATTCAGAGTGAAAACACTTTTCTCTCTCTCTTTTTAATTTAGTTGTGATTGCATTGTAATTGAATGATATATCTGCTTAGAATAAATGCTGCAGGTGCCATAAGATATTCCTGGATTCCTTGGTACACGAGAGACTAAAGATTGCTCAGGAATACAGATTTAAAATATCAGGTAAGTAAATTATCTTCACCTACAGTAAGATTTACAGGTGTGTTTGTTTTATTGTAAGTGCAGAAACCCCTCCCCTCAAATCTCTGAATCCCCTAGCTAAGCTAGGATACTAAACTCCTCATTGGACACTACACACTGTGGAGGAACGGTTGGTGAAATTGACAGATCTTGCTGAGATGCATAGATTATCGTCTTTGATTAAAGAAAAGGTACTATATCTATTGTGATTGGAAACCTCTAAAGGAATGTTTACATAACAATGAAAAAAATGAACTTGTGATTTCTGGCTTTGATGATTAGACAGAATAGATTATAGAAATAAGAGTATGATGTAACTTTAGAGACAGAAGTTATAACATAATTATACTTATAACTGTTGTGAAGAATATTGAAACCAGTGGTGGGATTCAAATTTTTTTTTACTACCGGTTCTGTGGCCGTGGCTTGTTGGGCGTGGCAGGGGAAGGATTCTGTAAAATTTCCAGACAGAAGTGATATTTGCCGGTTCTCCGAACTACTCAAAATTTCCGTTACCGGTTCTCCAGAACTGGTCAGAACCTGCTGAATACCACCTCTGATTGAAAGCCACTTCTTTGTATCAGAGGTGGTGTTCAGCAGGTTCTGACCAGTTCTGGAGAACCGGTAACGGAAATTTTGAGTAGTTTGGAGAACTGGCAAATGCCACCTCTGACTGGAGATTTTACAGTATCCTTCCCGTGCCACGCTCATAGAACCATTAGTAAAAAAAATTGAATCCCACCACTACTTTGTATCTTTTTTCTTTTTCTATTTTTAGGCATTAAATGAAGGCCCAGCGTGAAAAAAAATAAACTTCACTGAATGTTCCTTTATTTAAGAATTGGTTTAAAAGAGCAATACATTTTTTTCTTTTTTTACATCACTGTCCTTCTCAGAGCAGTGTAACAGGGTAGCATGTAATTACACTGCATAGGATTAAATGTACCATCTTGGACAAAGAAATAAGCTCTCCCAACAGGGCCTTGAGTCAATAGTAAGTGCAGAAGCAGGAGGAGAATGCATCAGTGTTTGACTTTGGTGTCACTCAGAGCTGGGGTAACATTGTGGTATTTGTCTTTGAGTAAGACATGGACATCTTTTGCCAAGCCCTTGTTGTCCTGGCTCTACTGTTAGGCAGAGTGAAGCAAAAGGCTCAGATGACAGCAGCATGATATTGTAGTACAGAGCTATATATGCATGTTGCCATCCCTACATCCTGAGCTAAGGATGGGAGGACCAAAGAGGGAGGGAGGAGAGAGAGAAGAAAGGACAAGAGAGTGGAAGAAGGAAAGAAGGAGGGCAGAAAGGGAGGGAGGGAGGGAAGGAAGTAAAAAAGGAAGGCAGGAAGTAACAGGGAGGGAGGGAGGGAAGGAAGGAAGGAAGATTTCTTACACCAGCGGCTTCTCACAAGGAAACTCAGTGGGGAAGCCAACAGGAAGACAGGAGTTACTCCCACCCCTGTTAATTTTTTTTCTGACCTGAAGTCATTCTGTTTCTCTGTTGAAGTAAGGAAATATCCTTATTTAGATTGGATGGCAGAAAAAGCTGAATTGTTTCCTGAAAGGCAAGGGTAATATAGGGCATGATCCAGTATCAAGAAACATAGCAGAATAGATAACCTTTCAGTTAGAATTAATTGCCCTGGGTGGTGAAAACGCTGCATCCAAAAGAAGCCGCATCAAAGAAGCTACTGTGTTTGAGCCGAAACATTACTGATAGAAAATAATTTCTGAGAAGGTTATTATAATGAAACATTAACACTGTGCTCCTAGAATACCATAAGCCACCCTAATTTCTTGGAAACAGTCTCACACCATTGGGAAAAGCTTCCTTCCCAGCTTATAATGCAGATACAATCCCACATGGTTTTTTTCTATTTAAGTTAATGAACAACTGATGCCAAAAAGGAGCTTTTTATTTTTGTTTATTGCATGCAAATGATTGCAGAAACCATTCTGAGGTATGCATTCATAAAGAAAAAGTAAAATCAGGTCAAGCCATACACCTCTCTGAGCCCTAGGAAGGAGCCAGTGGCAAGACACTTCTGAAATTTTGCTAAAAACCCCCCCACAGTGGTTCACCCAGGTAGTCATCAGAAGTCAACACTGATGAGAGAGAGAGATAAGAGAGAGGGAAGGGAAGAGAAGGGAGGAAAGAAAGAAAGAAAGAAAGAAAGAAAGAAAGAAAGAGAGAGAGAGAGAGAGAGAGAGAGAGAGAGAGAGAGAGAGAGAGAGAGAGAGAAAGAAAGAAAGAAAGAAAGAAAGAAAGAAAGAAAGAAAGAAAGAAAGAAAGAAAGAAAGAAAGAAAGAAAGAAAGAAAGAAAGAAAGAAATGTCTTAATACCTGAGGCCAAGATAATCTCAATATAACTGTAACTAGATGTGAACTTTTGGTCAATGGAATCTGAAAACATTTATCATCTGTGGTTTTATACCCACCCTCCATTTTTTCTTCTTCCTGTCTTGTCTCCTCTCAATATTCCTAGACCTGACATTTTGCCATTACTCCAAATTGC
Source organism: Notechis scutatus (assembly GCF_049901735.1). NCBI lineage: Eukaryota > Metazoa > Chordata > Lepidosauria > Squamata > Elapidae > Notechis > Notechis scutatus. The sequence continues at coordinate 50,334,263 of NC_142011.1, forward strand.
ATTTTCCTCTCACCTTTCTGCAGGAAAACAAATAGTCTTCTCCTTGGAAACAAAAATAGAGAAGAACAAACCAAAACGCAAGAATGCTATAAGTGGTAGAATGACATCAGCACATACATAGATTATATCTTCTGTGACTGAAGCTCACAAAAATGCTCACCAAAAATATATATTTGCATGATGGCTGGAATTTGCATTTCTCTAAGGTGGCTTTTGTGGGAACTAAAACTGTAATTTCTCAGGCTCTGCCACAATGAGACACTATATTGGCTGCTGTGTGAAAAGACAACATGACTTCCTTCCACACTTGTCATTGCAGGGTTCACTTGGCTGGGTGTGGCTATTCGGGAACAAATGGAGAAGAACGGTCTACACCTGAAGTGGTGTGAACAGGACATAGTATTACATTGTACATGACATAGACCAGATGGGAGCCGGAAAAGAATAGCTCCAGTAATGAAAATCCACCCTGATATATTTAGTTAAATGCCTCGTGTGTGTTTCACATTATGAGAAGAAAATAACATTAGAATAATATGCAGGAAAAGGGGAAACTATTATTTTGTCCCATTTGCAGTAGATGATATTTTTTTCAAGATGTCTCCTCCAGCATAATTAATTGTGATTGTAGTAAACAGTTTCAGACTCCCGTTACTTCATGGCTGTAATGCTTTCTCAGGCTAATTTCCCTAGAATGCACCTTCTTTCCTCTGTAAGTTGCAAGCTGTTATTTTGGTTTCCTTAAAAAATATAAGAGCGATGGTGTGCTCATTTGAAGCTTGGATATACACAAAAGAGTATGTGCTCCCTGAAGCCTACTTACTTAACATGGTGGCTTATGTGACATTGAAGATGGTGGCTAGTCTTGCTTAAATCACCCACCTCTATTCCTCCCCCCCACTTTACATATGACTTTTCTGCAGGGGTGGGATTCTACCAGTTAGCACCTATTCTCTAGAACCGGTCGTTAACATTCTAAGCAGTTCAGAGAACCGGTTGTTAGAAGAAATTACTGGCCTAATCGTGTAAGGAAGGCAGGAAGGAAACATTCTGGTGTTGCTTACAGAAACTGTCTCTCTGTTAACCCTTATTACATTCTTGGCAGGACTAGACTTCCTGTCTCAGGAACGTCTCTGGAGTTTTCTTTCCCCTCCTTTGCTGGTACTTTGCTTGTGTGGAGTGACCATTCAAAGTTACAATGGCACTGAAAAAAGTGACTTATGATCATTTTTCATACTTATGACTGTTGCAACATCCCCACAGTCATGAGAGGCCACACCCAGTCAATAACATGACCACCAAGCCACGCCCACCACCTAAGCCATACCCACAGAACCGGTTGTTAAAAAATTGAATCCCACCCCTGCTTTTCTGGAATAAAATTAATGTCTGAGTGATTTATCCAACAAAAGTTATTCTGTATGTATACAGCTATAAGAATGAGAAAAGAAGCACAATTCTCTTTTTTAATCTCTTGGACCATATTGTTTTCTGCTGACAACCACTCTGTCTGTGAGAAAAATATTAGGAACACCCCCCCAATTACTATTACTACTGTGGAAATTGTGAGATATAGTAAGGGAGCACGTAGGAAAGTGCTTCTCTGCTCCTTTTGCCCTCCCCTTCTCAATAATCTTTCACTTAAAGTTGTGGCCACAGAAGTTTTGTGTTCATTTGATTGTGATTTGAGGTATTACCTCTCTGAACTACACTCACACAGCTTCAGCATCACTGTGGAGGGAAAGAAAGTGAGAGACCAGGTGACCTGGTTGCTGAAAGGGTAAATGAGGGATGTTTCAAACTAAATTCTTTTTTATAGCACTTCTGAATAAGAGTTTGCTGCTTGCTAGCTCACTGGTAAATTACTTTGGGATCAGTTAGGCCTTCTATAGAAGAGGCCCTATTATTGATTTATCCAAGAATGAATGACTACTCCTGATGAAGAGAGGAGGTTACAATTTCCTATACCTACCCTATCAACCAGCAACTCTATGATCTTAATATTCAAGATCCAGCCTTACATGTGGTGGGTTAGGTAGGTGTAAGCATCTTGTCTCCATTCTTAGGCTTTAGAAGCTGAAACAAATCCCTAAAAACAGGACCATGTAATGCTCCAGAACTTCAGCATTATTACAATGTGTCAAAGTCCCACATTGTTTGACTTTTGAAGTGTTTTGCAATTTCTTTGTAGCAAATTATTGTAATATCAGGGTCATTGCCAGGGTGGGATTCCACTGGTTTGGACTGGTTCGGGTGAACTGGTAGTTCCAGTGATTAGTTGGCAATGCCCACCCGCCCCTGCCCTAGTCTGTCCTATATTTCTGTGTTTTGCAGCCCGGCTGATTCACGTGACACAGGGGATTGCTGCACCTCAGCTGTTTTATTCACCAGGTAAGGTAAGGTACAACGTAAGATACTCTGGAATTTAAACTATAAAAAATAACATTGTTCCCAAAGAAGATTTTGAAGCAGTGAAGGAGAGAGAGAAGGGAAAGGATTTGGTTTTTTTTCTTCCCTTTCTTATACTGACAGCTGAGAGACTTAAGCAAGAAATTGAAAAAAAAAATCCACTTTGACATTAATAGGCATTTAAGCTGAAAATAAAATGTCAAAGGGATAAGAAAGATTTCTGGAAACTTAAAAGTTTTTAAAAGCAGGAATAAAAGGGCAGGATCTGGAAAAATGGAGGAGACTGCCTGGAATTAAGGAATGGAACTGGAACTAAAAGGAATTTACAGTGAAACTCTAACAAGATTCCTAAAAGATACATTCTAACTGAAACTTGGCAACAAAATAATAGAGCCCCAGGAAGAGAAGGTGAAAAAAGAAGCAAGAAGAAACAACCTTGCATTATTTGGATTACTTGGTGATTTTTGGCTTTTGTATTTAAATGACTAAAGCTAATCGGGTGGTTGTTTAAAGTGTTTAAAATGGCATCACTCTTAGAAGAACTGAAAATGGAACTTAAAAAACGGAAAGAAGATGCACAAGAAGGGAGAGGTTCTATTGGCTTCGTATTTCAATTTTTAGAAATGGAGATCTGGAACTATGAGAAACAACAAGAAACGCTTGCAGAACAAGAAGAATGGGACAAAGAAGAAGCCATCTTTAATGATCAAGTAATTTTATGTGGGGGACTAAAAGGAAAGGGGGAGAGAGTAAAAGGTTTAAGACTAGAAAAAACAACAAAGAAAACGAAGAATAGTTTGAAAGATAAGTATAATATTAGAAAGCAACAGAAGAGGGAATTACAGAAGAGAGAATTAGAAGTAGAGAGACAAGGGGGTAAAAAGGGGAAGGAGAAGAAGAAGGGGAAACAGGAAAGGAAAAGAAGTTATAAAAGACAGAAACAAGATATAGAGGAACAGGGAAAAGATATAAGGATTGAAACCACAAGCTTGTTTAGAGATAATGGGTGAAAATCTAATTGTAAAAGGGACTCTGCAAAGGTACATAAGATAGCATTGTTATATTACAAATAGAAATAATTTTAGAAAATATGATTAAAATGATGGATAAAATATCCACTGTATGGAATGTGTGGAATGTTTGTTAATAAATAAATGAATTAAAGTGAATGAGACAAAGTAGGAAAGGATGGGAACACCTTAATTATTATTAATATGGGGGGGAAAAGAATTAATTATGGAAAGTTTACAAGTGTTCACAAAGAAGTATGAAAAGAAATGTTAAAGATGTTAAGATTTTAATGAATATTAATGATAGAATTGAATTGGAATGGAATGAGTGTTTTATTTACATATATATATAATCTTTTTTTAAGAATATAGTGTGTATTTTAAGAATGTACCAAGCAGAATTTGATTGGAAGTTATATATTATATTGAATATTATAATCTTAAAGGTATAAATTTAAGCTTAAATAAGAGTTGGATAAAATTAAAAGATATAAAGGTGTCATAATTACAGGAGAAAATTTGTTTAAGGAGAAAAGATAATATGAAATATATTGTTATATTACAAATAGAAATAATTTTAGAAAATATGATTAAAATGATGGATAAAATACTTATTGTAAAATGAAATAAAGTGAATGAGAGAATTAAATTAGGAAAGGATGAGAACATTTTAATTATTATTAATGATTTATAAAATACAAGTGAAGAGAAACATGGAAAAAAAAGAATTAATCATGGAAAGTTTATAAGTGTTCCCAAGGAAGTATGATATTCAATTGAAAAGAAATGTTAAAGATGTTAAGATTTTAAGGAATATTAATGATAGAATTGAATTGGAATGGAATGTGGGCTTTGTTTACATATATATATATAATCTTTTTTTAAAGAATATAGTATATATTCTAAGAATGTACCAAGCAGAATTCAATTGGCAGTTATGTATTATATTGAATGTTATAATCTTAAAGGTATAAATTGAAGCTTAAATAAGAGTTGAATGGATAAAATTAAAAGATATAAAGGTGTCATACTCCAATTAGTAACTACAGAGGAAAATTTGTTTAATGAGAAAAAGATAATATGAAATTGAAACAGGACAAACAAAAGTATAAATATAATGATTTAAATTGAGATGAGATAATTAAAATAAAGTTGAGAAAATTAAAAGAAGGGGAAAATTGTAGAAAATGTAAAACAGTAATAAGATATGGAATAGAACACAAGAATGAGCAAGAAATTGAGTTTGTGTCTGTATGAAGAAGTGATAACCCGGGACCATGCTATTTTCGAAAAAATATGTTTTATTTGTATTATGGTTTTCTTTGTGAAAACCCAAATATATATTTTTTAAAAAAAGGCAACTAGACTGCTTTTTTCTTCCTCAAGGAAAAAGTAGTCCACTTGTCTTTTGAAAAAACTAACTTGGGTCTGATTCTATCTAGTTTTACTGACAGAATCACTTAACCTTTCTGAGGCATATGTAAGGGCTTTAATATCACTATTCATATGGTGCTTTAGCCTTAATTCGGTAAGAAAAGTTGGGAGTAATATTTGACTTTAGTAAGAGTACACATTGGAGCTAGAGACATCAAAATGACACTTGTTGGAAAGTTATTTGCTGTGGTTATTTGCATACATCATTTATAAAGGAAACCTTATAACAATATAGAAGGATAGTATATTGTACTTAGCTGCCACCCATCACAACTTCTGGCACATGTACAAACTGCTATAAACCTCTTTTATGAGAGCATATGGGAAACGGAAGACTAAGTGATAGTAAATTTGAGGCGTCACTAATCTTGCTTTTACTATTTAATCCTGGAAGCCAAGATGAGGATAACATTTATTAGGATTTGTCTTTTCTTCAACCTGGCAAAATTCCATGTGGAGCATTATTTATCTTTATCCGTTATAGAACCAGGTGGAATTGGTGGAATTTCAAGCTTATATAACGAAATGTGTTAAATAAGATATTGTGACAGGCTTTGCTCTACTTTAATATTGTCAAATTGTTCCTACTAAACTTGCTACCTTTTCTGCATTGCAGAGATTACCATTCTATATTTTTTTTACTTGAAAATAAGATCCCATGAATGCAGTGCAATATATTTCCACATAATCCAATGTGACAGCCCTACACATCCGTGCTGGCAGAGGAGGCATGTTGCAGATCCCATCAGTCAGGGAATTTTGCTGGCAGGTTTCAGGAGAAGAGCTTTCTCTGCCATAACTCCTGTCCTTTGAAACATCTCATCCCCTAGGGTGAGATCTGCACCTATCCTCCTGACCTTCCATAAGGGCCTGAAAACCTGGCTTAGCAATGGGGAGTGCCACGCTGGAGGTGGTTGATGGACTAATAGCAAATCCCACATCACCTTCTGCACTTCCCTCCCACTTCATCTTTTGACTTAACTTATAATTTGTGTGTGTGTGTGTGTGTGTGTGTGTGTGTATGTATGTATGTATGTATGTATGTATGTATGTATGTATGTATGTATTTAGTTTATTGCTTTTAATTTTATAAGCTTTCCAGAGTTGCCTTGTGGCAAGAGGGGTGGCAAATAAAGTTACTAAATAAATAAATACATATACTGAATTGTATGCTTAATCAAGTATGAAGCCTTTGATAATGTCATGGATGAAAAAAATAATAACCTGTATGAAAATCTATTTTTCACCTTGGTTTAGCATGTTTTGAGAAAGAAAATATTTCTATTCAATTACCTGATTTTAAAATTTATATTTTGTATTAGTAACTGTACTGGGGGAAACTGGATACTGCATGTACGCAACTTCTAGTCTCAAATGTATTTCAGGGTAGTTCTTGATTTAGATTCATTTAGTGGCTATTCAAAGTCACAATGGCATTGATAAAAGTGATTTACAACCTGGCTTCATGCTTACGACCATTGCAGCATCCTCACAGTCACCTGATTAAAATTTGGGTGCTTGACAACTAGCATCATTTATGATGGTTGCAGTGTCCTGTGGTCACATGTTCACTATTTGCACCTTTGCCAGCCAGCTTCCAATAAGCAAAGTCAATGCGGATACACATAACAACTGCAGTGATTCTCCTAACAATCATGGCAAAAATGGTTGTCAAGTTGGGTGTGACTCACTTAACTGCCTTGCTTAACAACAGACATTCTGGTGCCAATTGTAGTTGTAAATCAAGGACTACTTTTAATCATAAAAACATGCATGATGGAAATAATTTTTAATCAGTTCCTAGAAATGTTGGGAAAAAATCAATATTTATATAAATATTTATAATATTTACATACAAACCATGCCCAGCCAGTCACATGACCACCAAGCCACACCCACAAATTAGGCCACACCCACAGAACTGGTTAGTGGTCCCTGGGATCTAAAATTATGAATTTGGTGGTCCCTGAGGTCCAAAAGGTTGGCGACCTCTGGTCTAGATCAGTGTTTCTTCATCTCAACAACTTTAAGATGCATGCATTTCAACTCCCAGAACTCATGCTGGCTGGGGAATTCTGGGAGTTAAAGTCCATACACCCTAAGTTGCTGACATTGAGAAACACTGCTTTAGGTAGCCTATATAGTACATAATGAAACAAATGGACATAAATGGGTATTAAAATGAAAGCATACAGTAATCAACAGGAGTCTTTGAGGAACCAATGGGATAGTTGTGTAGGCTTTACATAATGAATAGCACTATCCAAAATCTGATTCTGTATTAGAAATCAAATTAATTTATACCCAAGAAGACAATAAAGTTAATTAGTTAAATCTACATTTCAAAAATCATTTCACCATGGTCCTTGCTTTATGGAACAATATTTGGAAAATCAAAGTTCTGTCTATATTCAAAAATACATTTCTCAGCTACTGTATACAGAAAACATACGCCTCCCTTCTCTTACTTTTTAAAGCAGCTTGAAGGCCCATACTGAAGTCCTGTCTGAAGTTGCAATATTTCCTTTCAATGAAGATCATATAAAAAACTGTTTCTTTTTTGTCTGTATCTTCCAGTAATAACCAATGGGGGATAATCAGGGGTGGGATTCTACCAGTTCGCACCTATTCTCTAGAACTGGTTGTTAACATTCTAAGCAGTTTGGAGAACCGGTTGTTAGAAGAAATTACTGGCCTGATCCTGTAAGGAAGGCAGGTAGGAAACATTCTGGTGTTGCTTACAGAAACTGCCTCTCTGTTAACCCTTATTACATTCTTGGCAGGACTAGACTTCCTGTCTCTGGAACTTCTCTGGAGTTTTTTTCCCTTCCTTTGCTGGTACTTTACTTGTGTGGAGTGACCATTCAAAGTTACAATGGCACTGAAAAAAGTGACTTATGACAATTTTTTACATTTACGACTGTTGCAGCATCCCCACAGTCATGAGAGGCCAGGCAAGGAAATGCGTGCCTCGATGTGAGTGATATTGAGTTGGCCACACCCAGTCAATAACATGACCACCAAGCCACGCCCACCAACTTAGCCACGCCCACATAACCGGTTGTTTAAAAATTTGAATCCCACCCCTGGGGATAATGCAAATGAAGTTTAATTGTAATTACACATTACAGGGCTTGGAATGCTACCTTGGCCCAATCCAATCAAATGGCAGCTAGATCAACTTTTGCTTACTTTAATGTGTTGAAATTATGGTTATCCTTATAAGCTTGAATAGTTCTGAGTCAAGTGAATATCTGCTCAGAGTATGCTCAACAGGTGATTTTTTTTGCTAGCCATGCCAGTTTGGAAACACAATCAGACTTTCTGTCTAGATTGCTGCAATAGTTCTGCAAACTTTGATTAACAGTTACTGTTTAAAAATTTATCAAAAACCTCTACAGGAAATAAAAAAATTAGAATATGTGGCATGTACAAATTGTGATGGTATGGAAGTTAAGCATATAAAACACTAATTTCTGATAGTCATAAAGCACTACATTTATAAATCTCCGCTTAAAAAGCTTTGTCTGTCTTCATAATGGTTTTCTCCTTCAGACCAGTGCATTTTGTGTGCAGTTAGAAAGGTCACCATCTCAAGCAGAATTTTCTTAAGGCCTATTAATAGAAAAATTGCCAATTGCACCCATGTTTTGGGAGCCAAGCTGTCTAAGTTTACACAATAATTAAAGGCCACCACTCTTCTAACTCTTGTCTGGAATACACACTTATTTACACAGCATTATGTCTATATCTTCATTTCACAATTTATTAGGCAGTCTTAGTAAAGAAGTAGTTCTTATCATGAAATGACTAATTGAACTACTGTTGATTATTTACATGGAAGTACGGTAATTCTCATAGAAATGGAAAGGGCTTTGTATAATACGTGTAATCCAAACCTCCACCTGTGAAGGAATTTATGAAATTATGGAACTTTTTTCATGCATAGCAAATACATGCTCTATATCCCAATGTGTTCCTGATATCGTGAGACCTGCCTCAAAAATACCGATTCCCCAGAGTAATAGTGAAGGCTAAGATACTCAGATGGAACATGCTGGAAATGGAACTGGTAGAAAGTCACTGGAAGCAAACTGGTGTGCATTGTAAAGCCTGTCCCGCATGTTGCCTAAACAAAATTGTTGCTTACAGGTGTAGCTGAGGAATGGGGGCTTATCATTACTGCTGAAATTATTTTCAAAATAGTACTTGTGGCTTTCTACATTAGAGGAGAGTGTTCTTTTGATGTTTGATGCAAAATGCCAATCTGCCTTCACCAGTCATAAATAGAGCTTAGATAAATAGATCCACATTCTTTGGAGAAAAAGGAAAGTGGAAAAAAATTGAAGTTCAAAGTTGAGCACAAGATTTATAGAGATTCTGACCTAGCAAAATGTCTATAAATTACATGCTTGAATTTTGGTGCATAAAGGTAAATATTGTGAAATTACAGCCACCCCATGTACGTAAGCAGAATGTGGATGAACAGTTTTAAATTAAATACATTTCAGATATTTCCTGTAAGAAATGCTATATATAAATAAAGGCCAAGCAATGCCCATATGTGGTGAGTCACAGAGATGCAATCTAATACCAGGAAATTCCACCTCTTTCTGAAAAGATTCAAAGGTGATATGTGCACAGTTTACATAACACTTAATGATCCTCAATGGTTTTTAATACAGGTTACACGGTTATTATTCTTGTGGTTGATAATGAGGTTTGTTGAATCACAAAAATTGCTTGAGACAAATTAGTTCCTTTTTTGTGCTCTGCTGACATGACCCCTCATTAATTTTTAGATGCATAATTTAGATGACAGGAAAACAATGTCACATAAGCAGATTTTCTTGGATACAAACCACCACCACAGCAAAAGCTTCCCCTAATTTTGATCTGGAAGATCTAGTTGCCTAGAGTCACCTTTGGTGAGATGGACAGTATATAAGTTTAATAAATAAATAAGATCTAATGCAGTGGTCGCCAACCGGTGGGCCGTGGAAAAATTTTGGTGGGTCGCAGAAGAAATGGCCCCAGAAGCAATTAATCTGGACCATGCTTGTGCCTCCCGGCTCCCAGGGACCCCAGAGTCAGGTCCCTGAGATGTACACACCAACCAGCTCCTACACCTGGCGCCGGTGGCAACAGCAGTCCCCTCCCCCAGCGCCTGCTGTTAGCTCTTCCCATTATTTCTCTAGCTTTGAATTGCTCCCGCCTCTCTTTCTTCCTCCCCCCGCGCCCACATGCAGGCAGGAAAGGAAAGGGAGATGGAGCCATGCGCAGCTCTCCACTCTCCCACCCCTCTCTGCCTCTCCCAACATCGAAGCCTCGGAGATGCAGGTAAAGCCGCCGCAGCAGTAGTGTCCTGAGTTGCCTTAGCATTCTTGGTTAGTTAAGAATCGCCCTACCCAGAGAAGGAGGTGGTGCTGGAGGAGGAGGAGGAGGAGGAGTGGAGAAGCAAACAACTCAGGGTGCTACTGCAGTGGCGGCTTTGCATGCATTTCCAAGGCTTCAATGTTGGTAGAGGCAGCAAGGGCTGGAAAAGGGGAGAGCTGTGCATGTCTCCATCTCCCTTTCCTTTACCGCCTGCACGTGGGTGGGGGGAGGGAGGAAAGAGAGAGAGCCGGGAGCAATTCAAAGCTAGAAAACTAATGGGGAGAGCTGACAGTGGGCGCTGGGGGGAGGGGACTGTTGTTGCCGCCGCCGCCATGTTTGGGAGCATGCATCTCAGGGACCTGAGTCGGGAAGCACGGGAACTGCAAGTGGGAGTGTTTGATGATTTCTAAGAACTCCTGGAACACGGTAGATTGGTGTTTTGTAGGTCTCAGTGAAAGAGTGAGTTTTGTTTCACCTCCTTTCCTCCCCGGGTAATGCGAGAGATGCTTTCTCTCTCTCTCCCCTCCCCCGCCCCCAAATAATCACCAAGAGCGGCAGTCCTTCTGCAGGCAGATGCCTGCTGAGAAACCCCTGGAGTGGCAGCCAAGGGGTGCTGCCCCCCAGGAGAGCAAAGCCCCCTTTCTGCCTCTGCTTCCCCCAGAGGCAGTTGCCCCAGGCCCCTCAGCTCAGACACACACACTCACACCCCGCCTGCTCTTCTGTCTCTTTCGAAGGTGCCAGGTGGGGGGAGGCTTCCAGCCCAGAATGTTTTATTTTGTTATCATTAAGCATTTACATTTTTGTTATAATTAAATAAGTGTGTGTGTGTGTGTGTGTGTGTGTATCATGTATGTATGTGTGTGTATATGTATATATGTATATATATATATGTATGTATATTTATGTATGTATATGTATTAAAGGTGCTATTCAACCGGTTCGCACCTATTCGGGCGAACCGGTAGAGGTTATTTGGCACGGGTTGCCGAACCAGTGCAAATCCCTGGCTGGCCACACCCCCAACCCGGTCACCCAGTCGCTCACTTGCGATCGCTCTTCCATTCCCCACGTCCTCTTTCTCCTCGGGGAAAAGGAAGAAAGGCATGGATGCTGCAAGTATCACTTTCCCCGTGTGAGTTAAAGTGCCTGGAGTGAGAAAGAGTGCGGTCTGACAGAGGGGGTGGGGGTGAATCGAGCCTTGGAGCACTTTTGCAACGTAAAAGAAATGCATTTTGGAAGCAGGTCTTTTAAAAACTTCTCCAAGGATTCCCCATGGACACTCCAAGTATCACTTTCCCCTTGTGAGTTAAAGTGCTGGAGTGAGAAGGTGTGCGGTCTGACAGAGGGTGTGGGGAATCCACTCAAGCCCTGGAGAAGTTTAAAGGAGCTGCTTCCAAAATGCTTGTCTGTTAAGTGCTGTGTGTGTGTGTGTGTGTGTGTGTGTGAGAGAGAGAGAGAGAGAGAGAGAGAGAGAGAGAGAGAGAGAGAGAGAGAGAAAAGAAAGAAAGAAAGAAAGAAAGAAAGAAAGAAAGAAAGAAAGAAAGAAAGAAAGAAAGAAAGAAAGAAAGAAAGAAAGAAAGAAAGAAAGAAAGAAAGAAAGAAAGAGGAAGGTAGAGAAAGAAAGAAAAAAATAGGAAGAGAGAGAGAGAGAGATAAAACTGTGCTATTATTTTTAATTGTTCCATTATTTATCATGTGTTAATATTTTACACTGTCCCTACACCTAGAGTGATTTTTCTGCCTTTCTTTTGCCCAGGGCTACCACATATTTTTCAGGGTTTACATGCATTCAATGTCAATAGTCCAGAGCATAAAATGCACGTGTTTAACAAGAGTTGAAAGGGACCTTGGAGGTCTTCTAGTTCAACGCCCAGCTCAGGCAAGAAATCTGAGGATGCCAAACTCTGAGTAGAAATCCTGGGAAAGGTGTCAGAATAACACTTAGAAAGGACCTTGGGGGGGAACTCTGTACAATTTCAGAGAAATGGTTGTCCAGTCTTTTCTTAAAAACCTCCAGTGTTGGAGCACCCAGAACTTCTGGAGACAGGCAGTTCCACTGGTTAATTGTTCTCACTGTCAGGAAGTTTCTCCTTAGTCTTAGGTTGCTTCTCTCTGTTCAGTTTCCATCCACTACTTCTTGTTTGCATTCTGCTTCTTTGGAAAATACATTGTCCCCCTTTCTTTGTGGCAGCCCCTTAAAAGCCTCTTGCCTATCACACTCTTGAGTAAAGCATGTGAGCCATTTCCTCCTTTCAGTGGTCCATGAAAGTACATCTATAGTATGTAGATAATAAAGTCAAAAAAGGTGAACAAGATTTTTACAAAACTATAGATAAGTTGAGGCTGGGTGACAAGGAATGGCTGGGAGGGGAGGGGCCAGGTGAGGCACCCCTTGATGTGAGTGACATTGAGTTGGTCACGCCAACACAGTCATATGACCACTAAGCCATGCCCACTCAGTCACATGACCACCAAGCATGCCCACCCAGTCACATAACAACTAAGACACACCCACCCAGTCATATGACCACAAGCCATGACCACCAAATAAGCCGCGCCCACAGAACCGGTAGTAAAAAAAATTGAATCCAAAAGGTTGGCGACCCCTGATCTAATGAATACTTTTTTGTTCTGTGCTTCTGCTTTTGATCTCTCAGCCAAGCTGTAAAAAGAATGACAGCTGCTTCTTTAAGGCAGGACATCCTGTGAATCGCAGAAATTCTGGGATGATTGCTTATGGTTTATTGGTTCTTCCTCAAAGTGCTGGTATAGTTTCCAGTGCCAAACTATCATTTACATTCAAAACAATTATTTTAATATTGTTTCAACACATAATGCTTCATTAAGGATTGTGTATGTATGTGGATTTTAAGTTTTTGTTTTAAAATTCTAGGTATCCACAAACCCACTCATTTTGAGTCATAGACTCTGACTCTGAAACTCAAAGATAAGAAACAGGTATGGCTCTTAACCAGTAGGACTTCACCCACCCTTGCTCTAAGGGCGTCAGGTGAGGACTGGACAAAGATAAGGGATCTTGGAGGGTGGTGATTTGGTATAACATAATTGGGTTACTCTGCTTAATGCAGTCATTAATAAAGGCATCCTAGAAGCCTGTGTTTATTTTGTGTAGCAGAATTCTTCCATCATACCGTATCTTAAATTTCCACATTTAAAAGCACACCTCTATTTCCGTTAATAAACTGTGATAAAGTTATCTTTGCTTAGACGGGATATACCTGGAGGAACTTTTGATTTATGCAACGTGCTGCTGCTTGTAACCTTTTACTTATTGGCTCCAAATAAGAATACTAGGGACTGTTTATCTAAACCTCCTATATATGGTTTGGGCCAGTTCTTTGAGATAAACATGGCCAGAGTTTTGCAATTTTATATTTTATGGCATGAAGCTTGCATATATAATTATCCTTCCATTTTCTTTGGCTTTGTGGTCTTCTACCCAGTGTTCGCTAGCTGGATTGGATACCAACTCCCATGTTCCTAGTCAACATTGTTACTGCTGGTCATTAGCCATGTTGGCTAGAGGTGGAAGGATTTTGAACAGACATCAGATTTGGAGTGTTTATTGCTTATAGAGAGGTTGAGCTTTAAGAACTGAGAGTTATGAGATATAAACATCTTTCCATTGTAGAGGACATAAATATATGGTCTTGAGCTTGAGATGGAAGCATGGAGAATGAAAAGAAAAAAACAGTATGCCTCTTTATTTTGGCTTTTGTGTAATCTAGGGTGGGGGATAAACACATGAAGTTGCCACAATGAGTTAGATCACAGGACTTTCTAGCTGAGCATCATCATAGAACTGGAGGGGTTTGTCCCCTAGTGATGCCAGATACCCAGAAATATAAGTTTCCTTATAAATGGCAATTTAGCCTCTGCTTTAAAAATTATAAGACTGTGCCATTAACAAAAAACTCAACTTGTCTACACAGTCTTTGAAACACCTTGCACCAGGGGTGGGATCTGACCAGTTCGGTGATTTTACCAGTTTTGCTGCGCGCATGTGTATATCGTATATCATGTGTATAGCTTCCTGGACAGCTGAGCAGCGCTGTGCGTGGGTGCGCAGCGGTTGAACAAGCTCTTTTTTCCTGCTTTTTCAACCGCAGCTATGTCGCACAAAACAGCTGCGGTTGAAAAAGCAGGAAATAAAGGTCAGGTAAGAGCCAGGGCGGGCAGGTGAGCCAAAACAGCAGCAGACATAGAACCGGTTCTGTGTATGTTCTCTGTCTGCTGCTCTTCAGAATTACCAGTTCTACAGAGGTGGACAGAACCAGTAGAATCCCACCCCTGCCTTGCACCCAATTTGAGAGTGTCAAGTCTGAATGATATGTTACAAGTTCCTATCATTCAGATGTGCATTCAAATGTATTTATTAAGTTATCTATGTTTATTAAAGGGTAAAGGAACAATCTCTAATTTCTTATTTGTGAATTTAGAATCCAGTTGGGAACTACCACTGCTGAGATGGTTATGTAAAACAACAGACTTTGATTCTATATATGTAATTTTTTGGGGTGGGTGGGTGGGCATCCATAATATTATTTGGACCAAATAAAAGAGGTTACTGGGTTAATCAGTTTAAGGGCCATTACTTTAGTGAATATGTGCATGTATCACAATTAACTGAGATTTTCTAAAAATCTCAGCAGACAAAGAAAAGGAAAAAGGAAAGGATTAAAAAATAATGAAAAAATGAACATTTAAAAAAATGTGATGTAAGACAGAAAACTACAACAGATTTTAAAAATATTTTTAAAAATGAAAGAGGACACTTGTATAGTTGAGATTTCAGGCAATTCTACACGTATGGTACCATAGGAAAAAAGGAGTAGGAATGAAGGATAATAAAGTTTGGTGATATTAATATTTGAAAAATGGCACAGAATAAAGAGAAATTTATCAAAGACAGCTTGCAATTGAAGAGCTCCCCCCCCCAACAAAAACCCACATATAGTATGACATATAAACACATATAGTATGACATATAAAGTGTTTATATGTCTCCAATATTTAAAATATTGATTTACTGTCTAACTGATATACTTTGGGGTGGTCACACTAATCAGATGGGAAATACAAAATCACTTTAAGCAAAATTTCAGCAATAAACATAAGTAATAACATGGCAGCTTGTCTATAATAAGTTTTTAAAAACCCATAAAATGATCCATCAAATGCTGGATTTATTGCTTAGCAAAACATCAAGAGGAGAGATGCAAGCCATAAATCTAGTGGCAGCATTTTCAAAATCATTGGGCCACCAGGGAAGGACTGTATCTGGACCCAAGTCCTCTGTTCTGATGCAGGAATCAATGCAAGAATTCTCTTCCATGTACACCAGAGGTCTCCAAACTTGGCAACTTTAAGACTTGTGGACTTCAACTCCCAGAATTCTCCAACCAGCTAATTGCCAAGTTTGGGGACCCCTGATGTACACATTCATGGGCCAGGCAGATTCCACTTGGGACAGATGATTCAAGCTGCATAAGGTTTTATAGCTCAAAACCAGAACTTGGATTTGGAAACATTTCAGTAAGCAATGAATCAAGTTATAAGTAGGTATTATTCTACAATAACATTTCACACATACTAGTACCCTGGCTGCTATATTTTGTACTGTGTATGCTGGTTTCCAGGTCATTTGTGCTAATTTAATAAGTATAGTAAGATCAGGGCATGAGCTACATTTGCCAGGACTTTGCAATCATGTAGGTCCTCAATTGACATACCAGCCTAAGCTGGACAGAGACTAAACATTTTACCTAGGTCCCTTCTAGCTAAAATTGAGATTCAGGCATGGTAGGGTCATAGCATTCATTGCTCTGGTGGAAGACTTTCATTTTGATCTAAATGGTGAGAGTGTGCCTCTCTTGGCCCTCTTAGAGGATATCTTGCTGGGGGAGTTTGGTATTGGAGGCATTGTTTTACCATGGTCCTGCTCATATTTTGTTGGACTGGTTTAGTCAGAAGCAGGGAGGAAGGAGTGGATGAATCTCTGGTTATTCCAACATGGGGTGCTATATGGTTTGGCCTTCCTCCTGCTACTGTTTAACCTCTATGTAAAGCTGTTGGGAAAGGTCATTCATTGATTTGGGTTTGAAGGTATCATCAGCTTTACTGATCATACCCAACTCTGCAGCACCACCAGATTAGAAATACTGTGGAAGTGCTAGCCCAGTGTCTAGTCTAGAGGCTATGAGGGTCTGGGTCAGAGGTGGTATTCAGCAGGTTCTGACCAGTTCTGGAGAACTGGTAGCGGAAAGTTTGAGTAGTCTGGAGAACTGGCAAATACCACCTCTGACTAGAGATTTTTTATTTATTTTATCCTTCCCCTGCCACGCCCACCAAGCCATGCCCACAGAACCAATAGTAAAAATTTTTGAATCCCACCACTGGTCTGGGTGGATAAACACAAATTGGACTTTTCAGTCTCATTTATTGGAGTTCCTTAAACTAAAGAGCACTCTGTGATCATCATCAGCTGAGGAGTTGTTTGGAAGCAATCTACCCCACACCTGGTCTCCTCTAATTCCAGTGGGTGACCAGACACGTGATGAAACTCATGTTGAACTAAATCTATATTTAAATCCATAAGCATGATTTAACCATGCAAAATCAAGAATAAAACCTTTGTGTCTTGTATTCTCTTTTGGGTACAGTGTGAATAGAGACCATATTTGACGACAAAGAAAGAAAATAAAAATAAAGGAAAAGAACTGAGGGCAGAGATAAGTTTACATTTGTGTGGACAAATGCTGAAACAAAGAAGGTCAATAATCTAAATAAGATGCAATTAACTTCAATGAGACAGCGCGTTGATTAAAGGAATGAGAGAACTGACACACTAGTATTAACTGAAAGAGAAAAATAATAATAAAATATAACATTTAGATTTTTATCTGGCTACAGAGACTAAAAATATTATATTGGGTTGGTTTTATATAATTTTTGTTGTACAGTAAACTAACAAGTTCACAAATTAATCTTTTTTGTTTTTGGTGGAAAAGACAATCCAGGAACGAATGGGCAGATGGAAGTGGGCTAATTCAATTTAATAACCTTAGATTTGTAAGCATGCAGGGAAGATTCATGTAAATAGAAATCATATTTTACTATTTGTGAAGCTATTTGCATGATCAATAGATAGGCAGTATCTATTGTATACTGTATACTATATGTATACAGGATAAGCGGGGGGACCAATTGCAAAGCACGAAGAAAAGTTATTTTCTGGTAAATATAACTGGAATAAGAATCTGCTTCTTTCACACCCTGAGTTAATGAAAAGTTTCCCGTTTTTAGCGTAGTGAAGCCTGCTGATCTCTTACGTCCTGCCATATGTCTTAAAAGCCTGGCTAAGATTAAAACAGCATTTCTCAAAATGAGAAAAGAAAAAAGCCACCCGCAAAATAGGAAAATGGTTCTACTGGATAAGATAACATTGATGAATTTTAAAAGGCTCCTTTAAGTTATTGATAACATGGGAATGTACATACAGTGCTTATGCCAGTGGTGGTGAAACTCTAATGGGTAGGCATCCTTTATGTTTAGTAGCAAAACAGTCTTTTGATTGTGTGCTTATCGATGTGGTGGGTTTTCATTGCAAAGATTACTAGTGCAGAAAATGAGGACCTTTTCCCCTAAATCAATTATGAGCTGACCTATTGATGGGAAAGGAGTGTTCCTGTTCTGAATGTTGGTCTCCTGAGTCCTGCTTTAATGTTCCAAGACAAACAATGGCCATTTACTCTATGATAAACAAGCAGCCTTTACTTAGTGGCACATTGGCATTTTCCGTGGAAATCAGATGAGTCTATCTTATAGTTGTAAAAGATGCATCTCTGCTTGATATTTGGAAGAGTAAGTATAAATGCAAAAAGTGCAGTATTATGTAGTTATGGATTAGTTTTTCAGGGGTGCCCGGAAAGAAGTCTGATTGAAAGAGTACAAAAACTGACCATGGGCAGAAACTGGAAAACTCAGGCCTTCTTTTAACCAGGAAGAGCATGATTTCTGCTGTTCAGCAAAGCACCAAGAAAATGCATGGAGAGATATTGTATAGTTTTTGATTTGGTGAATAAGATGTGATTGCATGAATATGGTATAGATAGAAGGTTGGCTGTGTAAATTTTGTGTCAAGATAGTGGACTTTCAGCAGCACAGTTTCAGGTAGCTTTCCAAGACTCATAAGAGTCAAAGTTGAAAATGGCACCAGTTTCTCTTATAGGAGCCTCCTATACTCATTGTCACCCTTAACCTGCCAGTGCCAAATATGTGCTCTCCCCAAATTCAGTGACCTTTATAATTAATTCAATCTTTTCCAGCACTATTACTTTGTTATAAGAGAGCCCCTGCAGTTTTCCAGAAGTTCTCCCTCTGGTACAGAGGCTGAATTGTGGTCTTTGGCCTGTCAGAAGTTATCCTTCTCTACACTAAAAGAAATAAAATGACACTGAGCTTACTTAACTGGAAATACTGAATACAGTATTCTATTTAGGAAATAGAAAGTTCTGCAACTTGCATGTCACTTGTATAAGCAAACCATTCAATGTTTACATTTGGATAAATCCTTTGTTTTTTCTTTCATAACTAGAAACCTTCTTCCCACTTGTTTGATAGTTCTTCCAATTTTTTTGACAGTCCTGCAAAATGTTAATTGGTCTACCAATAATACAGATTTAAAGAGTCAAATGATGGTGTTTTGGGCCTCATAATTATTCAGTGTCCTTTTATGTATATATGTGTATGTATACATATATACATACATGTGTGTGTATAAACCATATTATATAAAACCACACACACACATATATACATAGAGAGAGAGGAGAGAGAGAGAGAGAGTTATATGGTGAATGAACTTTGTATAGATATAAGCTGTGTCATAACTAAGCTGACTTGTGATTGAGTTTAATAGAATATAAATTCAATTACATTTGCCTGATATGTTTCATGGTTTATTATAGGACAGTTCTGATTACTAATACACATGTCTCTGTACAAATTTGTCATACAAATAGTTTATTGAAAATTTTGAGGCTGTATAATGAGACTTGTATGCAATAAAAGGGAAAGAACTCCTTCCCGCTCCAATTGAGAAATATGTTCCTTACATAGAGTTCAGTACCTAATGGCCATTGTATTCTTTATTACTCAATGGGTGTTACATAATGCATCCATATTTCATGACTAGCTCATGTTCTCTTTTTTCTATTCCTTTCATGCTCAACCTTATGGCTGCCATTGCTCTTTTGAAAACCATCACATGTGTATTTATGTATGTATTCATATGCAATAATATCGTTAGAACAGGCAGTGGTTAGAATGCAGTACTGCAGGCTACTTCTGCTGACTACTGCCTGCAGTTTGGCAGTTCGAGTCTCACTAGCTCAAGGTTGACTCAGCCTTCCATTCTTCCAAGGTTAGTAAAACCCAGATTGTTGACGGTAATATGCTGACTCTGTAAACTGCTTAAAGAAGATTGTAAAGCACTGTGAAGTGGTATAAACAGTAAGTCTAAGTGCTATTGCTATTATGTTTACCACTGAGGACACTATAAACAGCAAATTGATAAATCAGTGGAGCCACCCTGTGCGGTAAGAAAAAAGGTGTTTATTAATGAATAGCTACAGAATTTCAGTAGTATTCTTCATTCAGTCTTTCTGCATCCGGTTGGTTTGTCATTGTCTTGTGGCATATATGGAGCAAGGAAAAGCAATGCATGAGACCCTCCAGTCTTGTAGGAAGGAACCTCAGCCTTGCAGCTCTAGTTTGGGCTGATCAGAGTTGGAGTTCCACAACTGAAAACTCTTGTACACATTGTCAGTTTAATTTAAAGGGAAGGGATTCCTATGCTGGTCCAAAAAATCATTATTAAGTTTTTGCTCCCTTTGTGGTAGCCTTGAACACAAAGTGGTACTACTCTAGCTGTACTTTTAAGCATGCAAGAGATAAAGAGAGTTGTGGGGAGAACTGGAGTGAAGGGGGTCAGTGGCCGGGGCATGAAAAATTATTTGGCTCATATGTAAGATTATCACATATTAAAGGGTTAACTGTAGGCTGGGATATTTAAACACTTCTTACTAGGTGCGCACAAGCTTGTTTGTTTAGGTAAATAAATAAGGAAGGAATTAGATATAATGGGGAAAGAAGACTTTTCCTGAACACTGCATTCCTTGTATTCAACTACAGCTCTAGCCTTGGTGCATAACTTTTTAAAGATGCTGATTAGTTGAATGTATTTCTTCTTATATTCATTCTCCATTGCCATTTCTCTGCCTGCCTGCCTGCCTGCATTCCTTAGTGTGTGGCAGGTACTTATGAGGGTATCTTTCCCTTGCAGGTTTGATACGTCTTTGAGCATTTCACTTCTTGCATGCAATACTTGGGTTCAGATGCAGGGATAAAGCATAGCTTTAGCTCTTTTAAGCATCTTAATCAACTCCCTTGGCTATTCCATTCTCTGTCTTTTGTCCACTTCATGCTCAGTGAAGATTGGCTGGAGCATTTGTCTCACTATCGGATTGATGCTACTGCTGGTAATTGATACTTTTCTGGACATCTAAAGGGTAAGTGTGGATGTTTCTAACTGATAGATTTAAGAAGCAGACCTCTTCAGTATCCCAAAAATTCCAGGGTCTTCTCCAGGGGTGGGATCTGACCAGTGTAACTACCAGTTCTGTGATTTTACATTTTGTATAAAATCCTAGCCCTGGTCTTCTCCCTGCAAAATCTTCAAGGAGAATGGTAAATATTTTAAGACTTGTTGGCCAGTCCTTATGAGTTCAAAATCTTCACTAGCACTGAGCACCAACTAGCTGAGTGGGGTCCCCCCCCCCATTCTTTGCAATTAGAGAACAATTCACTGAAGTATCCCTGGAATATTCAACAACCTTTTCAAGTTGAATGAATAATCCCTTTCCTACTGCTTTGCTGACGTGGTTTAACTAGGCACAAATCTGTAATTAAGTAGTGCCTATTCAGCTAATGCTAATTCAGTACTGACATTGTGGGATCATGTTTCTTGCATTAATATGCAGATCCAGTAATGTACAGTTTGAGGTAGCTGCCTTATACAGTATGTTACAGAAATTATATAGAAACAGACACCTCTTTTGTCCATTGTTTCTCCTTAGCTAGAAATAGTTTTGTTATTTCTTTTGCAACTGTCCATGTTAGATTTCTAGAGAATGAAAGCTGAAATTCTAATTCAAGGGCTGGGGTACAATATCTCCCTCTAGATTGTACTAACTATATTGATCTCAGGATGTCATCTGCCTACTATGATGGGAGTCAGCTGTAGTGCCCTATGGCTTGAGAGGAATAGATATGCTCTATTGCCATATTGAAAAACTGCTTCCCCCCTTAATGGATATCTACTTGTAATAACTAAGCACATAAATAGTGATTGCTATGAGATGGAAGGTATTCACTAATGTTACATTTTGCAATGTAGTTTTCCTCCCTATTCCTCATGTGAGTAACTTCTCATTTCCCATCCTCAAACCACAAGCAAATTGGCATCATGTTCGATTTTTTTTTCTTTCTGTGGTTATGCTTGGTTAGTGAAACACAAATGACAGCTCACCTGCCAAATCCTTCTCAACTATTTCTCATGGGTCCAGGATCCTTGTGGGGCAAGAGTCTTCCCAGGAGAGGGAAAAGGGTTTTTAAATAGGGGCTTCTCAGCATTTTGAGGAGAACATCAAGCTCTGCTGCCCAACTGGGGCATGCACAAGTTTATGTTCAGTTGACACTTCAACCACTCCCCATACTGTTTTTGTCTCAGAGGTAATCAATAGAATGCAGGTGGAGAGAGGGCAATCTGACCTTGGGACATGGAGACTTATGTATGAACATCAAAGCCAACCCAAAATAGGGGATGCCATCACCCATGCATCTCAGCAACAATTCAGGTGAATTTCTGGATGTTGGTTGCCACCTTCTCTGATCTAGAGATAGGACTGAAGATCTAAGGCAAAATGAACATTTCTCCAAACACAGGGTGATAATTTCTGGAAAATGAACATAGAGAACTTCTTTGGTGGGAAATTGGGTGATCAACTGAGAATTGAGAATGAAATCCTCGGGAGACATAAAGGTGAGAATATGCAAAGCAATGGTCCCAGGAATGGTTCCCTGGCATATACCTTTAAGGACATAATTAAGAGAAGTGTGTTTGCTTTTTTCTCAACAAAATTTTGGTTACTTCTTAGACTTTATATTGGAAATAAATGTAGTCATTGCCATTAAAAATACGACACTAGCAAAATATTTTGTTCTTTGATTATGTGAAAATTTTGGAGATCAAAGCTTGAATCAGTTTTCAGAGTGAGCATATTGGATAATATTGAGCAAGTCTCAATACTCCACCAGTAAAATGGACATACGGACTCATTCTAGGTAGCTGTGAGAATATCAGTCAATTATTCTGCCCAAAGCTATTCATCCTTGTATCTTAGTAATAACAACAATAAGCAACACCAATAAATAATAGTACAGTTGGGACAAGGGGAATATAAAAGTGTATCAGTGAATGATTCAGTGTGTCATTCTATTCATAGTTATTGTAAATACTGTGGGATGAAACTTTCTTTTATTTATATATAATAATATATTGTTTTAAGGATTCATTTTGTTTTTTCATGTAATTCTTGGCATGTATTTAATAATAATAAGCTGCATTGTGAACAGTATTGTATAGAATCAATATAAGAGCGAGTGGTTAATATTATTAATATTGCTACAGAAAGGTTCTGTAGTTACAATGTGACTTGTTCATGCAGAATAAGAAATTTTAGCAACATGATGAAATGATTTTTCACCCACTGGGTTGCAGATATTTTAGCTGGGTTTTTTAAAAAAGCAAAATTATTTAATACTTGGGGTTTGTTAGTATCTTAAGAATTTGGAATCAATTCTACCCTTGTACAAAAATCCTTTCCTCAATTTTCTTTCTGCAAGTGGGGACAATACTGCTACTTCTCTGAGATAGTTGAACTTCCTTTGAGGAGATGCTACAGGTCCTTAGAGTTGTATCTTAAATATTTTGTGGGGAATTGCAAACAATTTACAAATGAAATAATCATGAAGAGGCTATAGTACCAACAATGTTAGATCTATTAACGTCTTGAATTATGACTTCCAAGTCTGATGGGTTAATGCATCTCACTTCTGAAGAGAAGCAATCAGATGTGACTATTTAAAAATATTTTAGCTTATTTCCATTTCAAAAGTTCACACCTTACTTTTCTTATCAGTATTTTCTTAAGCATAATGTAAATTAACACAGCTGTGAGTAATTATATTTCTAGACCTCCAATTATAAATGTAGTTGACCAAGTTTGCTTTAAATAGGCGTGGATCAGAACCAGGGACAGTTCTCAAAGACTTAACATTTCTTTTTGCCTTTGACACCTTGTGAAGGAGAGTTTGCATCTCACATTATGTCAACAAAAGGGACATTCTGATCTTGGAGAGGTTTGTATGGTACTTGGGCTCTTCAAGATATGTGAATTCACAATGACAATGAAGTCAAATCACAATATAAAGTTTAATCTTTGATGGAAATAGGTACATTGGCTATAGTAGGTGTTGAACCTCTACTATAGAGTAATACAAGTATGCAGTATATGCAAAACTCTTTCCATATATCTCAAACCTCAAACAAAAATCTGATATTTGGAATGTCTGTCAATTGAAGTAATGTGGGAATATTTTGAGTTCCAAAGATTGCATCCTATGTTTATAGGATGGTATTGCACACTTCTTTGGAACTAAGAATATTTTCACTTTGCCAGATAAAACAAGGTGCACAGACACTATTTTAAAGTTCAATATGATGTATTAGGATCTTTAGATGTGTACTACAGAAAGACTATAACTCCTAGATTTGGATTGGATGGATAAAAATTCAAAATGAATTTTTTTGCTATATGGACAATAGACTGGACTGAAAAATATTTTTCCATTTCAGATCTAGATAAACTGCAAAGCTCTGAGTAACTCTGAAGAATTTTTATAAAGTCTGAGAAGAAGAATAGGATGAACAAAGAGGAAAGGGAAGCTAGTGGTGAAAGATGTAGGAAAAGCCCTTTCCCATATTTTAAAGCCTTTCTAATAGATAGATATATCTATATTGCCATGCCAGATATTCTCAACACAAGAAAGGGACCAAAAAACAATCAGATATCCCAAACTGTTTGGTTTTTTTTTGTTCCACTATATTTCCACCCAATATTTGAGATTTATATTTTTATTTGAGGTACTTATTTTATTCAGTCTTGTCCTAGTTGCACTTATCATGGCTGAAGAATTGTCTGTATGTTTTAAAAAGAATTGAACACAACTGCTTAGGCATACAGTTCTTCAATTTGGTATCTTTTAAAAAACTTTCTTCTCAGTTTGCCTCCTGCTGTGCCAAATAGCCATTTCGATTTAGAATTATCTGTGGTTATGCTGTATTGGTTTTTGTGCCCCATTTTCATTTAAAGCAGAGGTCTCCAAACTTGGCAACTTTAAGACTTGTGGACTTCAACTCCCAGAAGGACAGAAGATGACAATTCTATATGGTGACTGAACTTCAAATCTGATGCTCCACAGCATAAAATACTGTTCGGGGTCAAACAACCAGGATTTGGTGCTTTTTTTGTGGATTCTAAAAACCTTTAAGATATTTGTTTATATTGACTATACATAAAAGGATCTATTGGAGCTGAATAATACACAGAAAGAAAGCTCCTCTTGGAACCTGTCCATGCCAGATATTTGACACATTTTCTGTTCACTGTGGATCAACTGAATGGGATTTTAAGCCAGAGCACTGAAGTAGAAGAAGCAAATCATATTGCCAAGGTGACACTTTAAAAGCATGCTCTGCATTTGAAAAAATATTCTTTTTAGGGTGTTACGTGAAGCCAGAAAATAAAGTTAAAACTTAAAAGTTAGTCATGGTTAAGTGGATTGTGCAAACAAAGGGATGACACCCAACAGTAAGAATCATACAGTAGAATCAAAGCTAATTAACTGTTAAATGTGTAGTGAAACTCTTGAGTGGTATTCATGAGATATTGTCTTCAGATGATGGAATCAAAGGCGTTTCATTTTTAGCTTACATTATTCTGGGGATGAGGAGGCAAATATAGCATGTCCAGCACATTGATATGATAGCTTGAAGTAGAACTTCATCTGCTTAGTAGTGGGTTTTGTTATTTTGTACTGCTTCCTTGCCTCATTTTTGTTTAATTTGTTTATTTGTAACAAAGTACAGTAGTGTTTTTCAACCTCGGGATCTTTAAGATGAGTAGACTTCCAGAATTCCCAAGCCAGCATCACTGGCTGGGGAATTCTCAGAGCTGTAGTCCACTCATCTTAAAGTTGCTGAGGTTGGGAACACTACTATACCATAAATTTTGTGGCTAACCAAAGATCAATGAGACAATGTTATCAGCAAATTTTAACAATACTTTAATCATATTGCTACTTTCTTCTAGTCCCATTGTCACTCAGGTTGTGTAGATAATCACTGTAAATATCAGAGGTTAGACCAGAGTTTGGGAGCTCTCTTAATCATTAGACTATAATTCCACCAATCCAGACTTTTAATGATATTGGCTGGGATTTACTAGAGTCCAATATTTTTTAGAGAGTCACCTAAACTTATAACTTTAGAGAGAGGTTAAAATATAACTCTACTTATAATTGCTGTGAAGAATATCAGAAGCCATTTTTCTATATCTTTTTTTTCCTTTTCTATTTTTCTTTTACCCCCCCCCCCTTTTCTTGCATTCTTAGTTTTCTCTTTGATTTCTTTTTTCTTTTTTACTTCACAGTAGCCTGTCTTAGTTTTTAATCTTTCTTTTTAAAAACTTTACAGATCTCAACTGAGGAAAATATTAAGCAAAAAGATTCTTCATAGCAGAAAGGGAAAGGATGAGTTGATAAGAGATAATTTATAATTTTATTTGGAGGTAACATTTCAAGATTGAAGGTTCCTTGACCTCAGATTTTGCATATGATTGACTGCATAGAATTTTTTAAAATAATTCTGTGTAGAATCCTTCCTTCCTTCCTCTCTTCTGATTTTTTTTTCTGTTTGACCTTTATGTAAGTACAATATGTGTGGAACTATATAAATAAAATTACAAATTGTTGAGTCAACAGACAGTTTGCATTTCATCCAGTTTAAATACGATACTCGAAGTATATCCCTCTTTACTGTTATTTTAAATAAGAGTCATAGATAAATTATATGTTTGGCTCAAAGATAACTGTTCCTCTGTACCTCATCTAAAGATATGTCTGAAATATGTTCCTCCAAAAGATACATCATACCTGTACCTAAAGTGAGGTTTTTTTACATGCATGTTAAGCCAGGGACACAGTCTGAAAAAAAATGTTTACTGGTAGTTACTCATAAGACTCAGCCTAAAAAAAAGTACATTCAGAGAAATTTGTTTAGGGCCACAGAGCCCTTTAGAAGTGTTTTTCTGTCTCTCTTTACTGCAATGTAATAGTATTTTTGTAGTTTATTTATGGTGGACTTGGATTTTTAGATTTTTTTTCTTCATTAGAAGGCCAGAATGTGAAAAGCAACACTTTGCAGCATATCACAGCATAGAAAATATGAATTCATATATATTACTCTATCTGTATTTCTGAATCTAAATGAATATAGTTTTGCATAAAGAATCTTAGAAAGATTGTAATGTCGAAATAAACATTGGAAATTAGAATCAAGCAAGCCATTCCTATCAGCCACATTAAAACACAGCATAATGTAGGCTTGCTTATAACAGATTTACAACACCAGAGAGAATAAAGTATTTTGTCTGGAAAGACATTGGAATCGGATCCCTGTCAGAAGTCCACAGGGAAGGAAGCTCACAACAAGGGACTGCATCATAAAAAGCATGTTTTGTGGCTGTCCCTTGTCCCCAGCTTGCCTTAATTGGTGACTGAAAAGCATAGAAATTATGAAGACCAAGAGTTTAATGCTATGGTCCCACTCCATTCATTCATGAAGCTGTCTGGGTATTTTTCAGAGTTCATTTTCTCCTTCCTCTATTACACTATCATAGGAATAATACTGTACTAGGAGAAACATGCATGCATGCCAGTCTTTGGAAAAGAGATACTCCTTTTGTGTGTGTGTGTGTGTGTGTGTGTGTGTGTGTGTGTTTCTTATAACACAAGGTGAGAGACACATGCATTAAATAAGTAAATAATAATCAGTGCATCAGATCTAATATTAATAACTGTTACAACATAGAAAGTGTTATTATACTATATGAAAACCATCTGTGTAAGATTCTAGGTAGATTCGAACTACTTGGTCAATTACAATATCTAAACAAAATTTACTTTTCAAAGAGTAATAAGTTCTCCATTCTGATGTTGAATTTTCCACCAGCACTTCCTCTGTTACAAAGTAAAACCTGAGATGTTCAGGATGCTGATCTTTGTGTCTGTTTCCAAATTCTATCCATCATTTTGGTGCGTCATGATGGTCTCCCAATGTCTTTGCCCTTGCATTTCCTTGTTATGCAAGACTGGATCAAATCTCAAAATAGTTAATTTACATATAAGATGACTTTAGTCTCCAGCTCTCTCCAAAGTGGTGGGACTGACAAGGAGGAAGTATGAGGAGAAATGATTTCATGATTAATCAGTGTTTGGTTAAACCCCAAGGAACCGGATTACATCTGAAAGGTTAGCAATGAGATCTCAACTGTAACATGGATTGATAAAATTCAAAGTCCACACATCTGATGTCCCTGAGATAACTAAAGTAGTAGTAATTATATATGTGCTGCTATGATCCCAAGCAGATCAAAAAAGAGAGGTGATATGGATAAAAAAGTAGAGTTGTGTAAGCTTTAATATGAAGATTCAATAGCAACTTGATCACATCTAGAAATTGAATCAAACATTGAATTGAACCAGAAAGCTAAATTTGAATTATTAGACTGAATTAAATACTTCCAAATTGGTTCACTAGTTCAGAAGGGCTTTGTATATATGCAGCTGCCCTTTTAAAAATCACATTGAACTAACCCAACCCAGGGTTTCAAATCAGACTGGAACCAATCCACACAGCCCTAATAAAAGGGTCAGACAGGAAAAAAAGAATATGTTCCGTTTACATGTCATGTTGAGTCAAAACATGGCTTGCTTATGATTTATCACTTTAAATCATAATGAATTTGGTTCATTGTATCTTGCAAATTAAAATTTGTGACAGTGTGGCTCAATACACTGTGGTTGCTTAAACTAGAATTAAGCAAGCTATATTTCTCATGAGGTAAATTTTTGTCTCAATGTTATGAGGAAAATGGGCTGAGACAGAGAGCTCTGTTTTTTCATCATACAGCCTCACCCTGAAACCTAGAGTGTCCCCTTGGTCTAAGCCTTTAATAATTTGTGAAAACCAGTTTTTTTCTGGATGGCCGTCAAAGACAGATTGTTCCCATTTCCTGGTGATCAATAAATTGTAATTAATGTTTGCTTGGGTTTTATTTTATTTCAATCAACGTTGTATGTTGTATTATTTTGAATTGTTTGGGGATTCAGGGAGAATATGATTAGTGTGATTGTGTTATTAACTTTTAATGAGGTTTTGAGAGAAAATAATGTTTTAAAACGATAAAATTTAAATGGAAACAGAGAAGGGAAATCACGGAAAGGAAGAATGTGTTAATTATGTGTCTCGTTGATTTGGGTGATTCATGATCTATGCATACAGGCTCTGAGTTCTGCTGCCAATGTGTTTTCTGGGTGTTTATATATTAAAACAGCTGTTGAGTTGGCCTTGAAAGGGAATTTATTGCTTTAGACTCTCATTTTAGTGTTTCAGTAAACCACCTTGTTTGGAGCAGGTAACCAGATCTCCACCTATCACATAAACACTGGCAGCAAAGAATATATGCCAAACCCAGAGAAAACCAAACAAAGATCTCCACCCTTAGAGTACAGTATATTTTATTCTGAACTTATTTAGGCTTTTCACTCCCATAACCTAGAGATATCGTTCCTCCTGGCTTGGATTTTTTTCCCAGGCCTTAAGCACGTGGTTTTTCAGAATCAGATGTAGCCTCCTTTCTGCTCACTGATAAAACATGAGATTTCTAATGACAAGACTCTCTCCCTCAAAGCTTTAATCTTATCCCCTTAAACTCAAGTTAGAGTTGCCTGCAACCACAGATAGGCATCGCTGGATAGCTATGCTGCGAAGAGGTTGATGGGTAAGCATAGATTGCAGATTGCTGCAGATGGGAGATGCATAGGTTGCAGATGGATGCAGATCCCAACTGCCCTGCATGCTGATTGGTTAATCCAAAGTCCTGTTCTGAGCTTTGCTCGTTGAGAACCCCCTAGCAAGATCATAAAATTTGCAGAAATATAAATGGAACATCTGTGCGACCATCCCCAAATGACAGGTGCATATGTTCCCTGACATGTAGTGCCAGAGAAGTCTGTTTGATCCTTTCATCAACCAAAGCATCTTTCCTCCCTCTTCTACACTTGATAGTTTGCCATCTAAGTAGCAATAGCTGACTTGGGAACTGGATTACAGTGGGCCTGTCTGCCTACGTGCCTGCCTGCCTGGGTTGTACTTGTGTGCTTTGACTATAATGTCTGCAAAAAAACTTGGAGGACCACTAAACAGGGCAGCAAATAGATTTTTCTCAAGTATTTGGTTTGCAAGAAGAATATACTCTTTATTGAACTTATTGCTTGTTGTTCTGCAAGAACACTGCTAGCTCATATTTCATGAATGATGCAAATGTGTTAACTGAAATGCCTCTGAAAATTGCTGGCATCTGGCATTATAAAAATTAAATTTAAAAAAGATAAAATAAATTCAAGTAAAATACAATACAATATAATACAGTGGATTAAGGAGATTTGACTTTATATAACACTAAGCACTAAACAAATCTTTTTTTTTATTCTGGCTTTATAGCAGCAACATTGCTATAAATAGTTTGCCTTAAGTCTAGATGGCTGAAATACAACTTCCAGTACTTCCCTAGCCAATATGGCCAAAGTTGAAAAATGTAGCAAATTATACTTCAGCAATGTCTGAGGTAATTTTCCTCAAATTAGACATATTAAATGCAATACAAATAGCACAAGATGAAATAATAAAGACAGGAGAAAAATAAATAAATGAAATTAATGGAGGCCATTGCAGTACATAGTTGGTGGAAATTAATATTCTGAGTTATTGATGCAGTATCAATGTCATAAGGAAGGATGCACTGATCTATTGATTGATTATGGGAGTGTAGGGGGAAAACAGATATCAGTTGAGACACTGTGTAGTTGTATGTTTCAATATGGATTTAGATTTGATGATCAGTTTATCAAAAAATGTCATTTTTGGTACTGCTACGACTATACATATTTTCTGGTAATACATGTTATAAACTTAGGTAGGTTTTTGTCGACCAAAGAATATGCAGGGGCAATGACAACTGTGAAAATTCTGCTTTTTTGTATAAACTTAAATGCTAGGGATACCCAGTGGGAAGGGGTTGTGTCCCTATGTTTCCCAGACAGATATTGCCCAATTCCAAATCTCTAGTTATTTGTTCTGGATTAAATTAAGGCTTCAATAAATCTTGCACAAATCCAGCCCCCATATGGCTTATAGAACAAAAAGGAATTTGGTAACAGCTTGCAAGTCCTGAATCCTAAGAAAGACATTTGCCAAATTATGACAGTGGGGGTTTGCTTGGAAGTGGGATTAGATCATGCTCCTGCCTTGACCACAAGCAAAAGAGGTAACAAAGGAATATGATGTGAAATGTTTTGAGGACTTGACATTCACAGGGATGTATCTGCCAGTTGGCCCCTCTCTGTCACTTCCCATGCTCAGCTTGTCCACATCCTGTTCAGGAAAACTCAAAATGCCACCTGCAATCAGCCTTTCAAACAATGCATGCTAATACAGACCTGAGGTTTAGAGCATTCTATTCATCAGGAGCACAAAGGCTTTCAATCAGATGGAGCAGACCTATTTCTCTAACAGCACACTTTCTTCTGCACACTTTCGAGAACTAGAATGCAAATGTGGTGAAGGCTGCTCCAGTTGCCTTACTTATGAAGTTACCTATCCCTTGCTATACTATTAAACAGTTGTGGAGAAAAGAGAAAAGATATTTATGGGATGTTTCTGATAACTGAGTTTTCTTTGTTGAATTGAGAACCATTCATAACTATCCTCTCCGCCCTCCCCTCCCCCCTCCTCCTTCTCCTCCTCCTTCTTTCCTTCCTTCCTTCCTTCCTTCCTTCCTTCCTTCCTTCCTTCCTTCCTTCCTTCCTTCCTCACACATTAAATTTATATGCCACCCATATAAATTATATATAGTTTATAATTATCAAGACAATTACGAATAAAAACAATAAAGGACATACAAAAATCAGCATAAGAAGAACAATGATGGCAAGCAAATAAACCTGTAGAAAAACACATAGATAAAAAGAGGTGTTGATCATCCTCGCCAAAG
The DNA here is from genome assembly GCF_049901735.1 of Notechis scutatus. Taxonomy (NCBI): domain Eukaryota; kingdom Metazoa; phylum Chordata; class Lepidosauria; order Squamata; family Elapidae; genus Notechis; species Notechis scutatus. The sequence goes on from NC_142011.1 coordinate 50,366,028, forward strand.
GCATGGGCAAACAGCTGGATCTTTAGGGATCTTAAAAATACCAGTAGGTGGGAACTTTTAAATTCCAGGAAAGACGTCATTTCAGAGGGCAGGTGCTGTTACAGAGAAGGTGCACTTCTGGAATCCAGACAGATGGCATGGTTTAATCAATAGAATCGGGAGGGCATTAACTCTGCTAGATCGAACTGACCAAGCAGATATGAAGTCATTTCTCTGCTTCACACTCCATTCACAATCTATGGTCTGAACACACAGTAACATAATGGTAAACCCACGGCAACATACCATAGAATTCTGGGGAGAGAACTCTTTAGCATGTAATAGAAAAGTACTACTTCTAATGGATTAGAAATCATAACTAAAGGTCAGATATGAAGTTGGGAATCTTAGGAACTTAGATCTTTGAAAGAGAATATGTATTGTATACAAGCTGCCCAACAAATTTAAAATATATTAAATCAAAGTCAAGATTACCTTCATCTTGACTCTGCCTTGCTGTGGAAGTACAAATCCCAGCAGGCCCTGAAGGTTGAGCATAGACCTTGATGCACTCCTCCACTCCAAAGTTTTGTATTCCTGAGCTAAACAACTTTGTAGCAGGTGATTGGAAGGATCTCTGTTTAAAATCCTGCAACCAATACAGCTAGTCCTCGACTTACAACAGCTCATTTAGTGATCGTTCGAAATTATAACGGCACTGAAATAAGTGACTTATGACTATTGCAGAATTCCCATGGTCACATGATCAAAATTCGGATGCTTGACAACTGGTTTATATTTATGACTGTTGCAGTGTTCTGCGACCTGCTGACAAGCAAAGTCAGTGGGGGAAGCCAGATTCACTTAACAACCATATTACTAATTTAACAACTGCAGTGGCTCACTTAAGAAATGTGGCAAGCAAAGTCATAAAATGGGGCATAACTTACTTAACAAATTTCTCCCTTAGCAACATAAATCCTGGACGCCATTGTGGTCGTAACTCGAGGACTCCCTGATATAGCAGCCTGTATTTTCCCTGAGAATTCTCCAAAGGTTAATATACTCAGCATCTGCCACTGAACTGTAACCCCTCTGAGCATCTGTTCTTGATTTTCAGGTGATGTATTTGAAATGCCGGGTAATTAAAAACCTTTGTCCACGTTGTAACTAACTTGCACTTCGTGTGCAAGGAAGGAAAGGAGAATGTGCTTTGCAGAGGTTAGGCTGTTCTTATTCAGTACAATGTTCTCAAGAAGATCCAGACGTCTGAAGATCTACAGCTGTGATATTTTTTAAAACAGTAGCTTCTTCATTGTAGTCTACTATTGCCTTTTAGGCTCATCAACATAATTCTGATTTTAAAGCTTAATCGGATAATCCATTTCATTAAAAACAATTACATTTTAGGTAGCCTGTGAATATTGATTTCATGGGTTAATTATCATAGTCAGATAATATACAACCGTAGAAAATAAGACTATATTGTGTTCCAAGTGTTGACTGAATTATACACTGCTCAAAAAAATAAAGGGAACACTTAAACAACACAATGTAACTCCAAGTCAATCACACTTCTGTGAAATCAAACTGTCCACTTAGGTAGCAACACTGATTGACAATCAATTTCACATGCTGTTGTGCAAATGGAATAGACAACAGGTGGAAAGCATAGGCAGTTAGCAAGACATCCCCAGTAAAGGAGTGGTTCTGCAGGTGGTGACCACAAACCACTTCTCAGTTCCTATGCTTTCTGGCTGATGGTTTGGTCACTTTTGAATGCTGGCAGTGCTTTCACTCTAGTGGTAGCATGAGATGGAGTCTACAACCCACACAAGTAGCTCAGGTAGTGCAGCTCATCCAGGATGGCACATCAATGCGAGCTGTGGCAAGAAGGTTTGCTGTGTCTGTCAGCATAGTGTCCAGAGCATGGAGGCACTACCAGGAGACAGGCCAGTACATCAGGAGACGTGGAGGAGCAACAACCCAGCATCAGGACCGCTATCTCCACCTTTGTGCAAGGAGGGACAGGAGGAGCACTGCCAGAGCCCTGCAAAATGACCTCCAGCGGGCCACAAATGTGCATGTGGCTGCTCAAACGATCAGAAACAGACTCCATGAGGGTGGTATGAGGGCCCAACGTCCACAGGTGGGGGTTGTGTTTACAGCCCAACACCATGCAGGACATTTGGCATTTGCCAGAGAACACCAACATTGGCAAATTCGCCACTGGTGCCCTGTGCTCTTCACAGATGAAAGCAGGTTCACACTGAGCACATGTGACAGACATGACAGGGTCTGGAGATGCCATGGAGAAACATTCTGCTGCCTGCAACATCCTCCAGCATGACTGGTTTGGCAGTGGGTCAGTAATGGTGTGGGGTGGCATTTCTTTAGGGGGCCGCACAGCCCTCCATGTGCTCGCCAGAGGTAGCCTGACTGCCATTAGGTACCGAGATGAGATCCTCGGACCCCTTATGAGACCATATGCTGATGCGGTTGGCCCTGGGTTCCTCCTAATGCAAGACAATGCTAGACCTCATGTGGCTGGAGTGTGTTAGCAGTTCCTGCAAGACGAAGGCATTGATGCTATGGACTGGCCAGCCCATTCCCCAGACCTGAATCCAACTGAGCACATCTGGGACATCATCCACCAATGCCACGTTGCACCACAGACTGTCCAGGAGTTGGGGGATGCTTTAGTCCAGGTGTGGGAGGAGATCCCTCAGGAGACCATCCGCCACCTCATCAGGAGCATGCCCAGGTGTTGTTGGGAGGTCATACAGACACATGGAGGCCACACACATTACTGAGCCTCATTTTGACTTGTTTTAAGGACATTACATCAAAGTTGGATCAGCCTGTAGTGTTTTTTTCCACTTTAATTTTGAGTGTAACTCCAAATCCAGACCTCCATGGGTTGCTAAATTTGATTTCCATTGACAATTTTTGTGTGATTTTGTTGTCAGCACATTCACCTATGTAATGAACAAAGTATTTAATAAGAATATTTCATTCATTCAGATGTAGGATATCTTATTTTTGTGTTCCCTTTATTTTTTTGAGCAGTGTATTATATTCTGTAATTTTTAATAACTTCATCACGTTAGAATTGCCTAAGTAAATATTTTCAGTTCTTCAGTGCCCCACTTTTTAACCCCATAATGATGTGGGCAAAATCATGAGCAGGAGGAGTAAGAACAGGTATACCCAGTTTCGTTTAAAAACAATTCAGACTGTAAAAATGGCCTTTAACTGTTTTGCTTGATTGACTCATCATAGATCTCTGGCCTGTGGCAAACAGTGATATTTAATTATTTTTTTATTTACTGTATATGATTCCTTCTGGGGAGCAGATATGAATTCTAGCTGCTGAAAGGAAGCAAAGATTTAGGGAGGGGGTAGGGCAGTTTGAACTGAACCAGTTTGCAGGACACATCTTCAATAAAATTATGTAACTATACTAAATATGCATTATTTTGAAAGTCACTAACGATCACTGCTGTGCTTCAAAAAGTTATAATTCTCATACATCTAGAAAGTGGACAGATCCTAAAAGATGGATGCTGTGTAAATCATGATGTGGTAGCAGAGAGAAATCCCTGCACATTCTCTGACACGGGATCATATATTATAATTTCATTGCTAAAATGAAGTAGGAGAAGTTTTGTAAACTCTTTCCATCTACTTTGTGAAGCAAGAAGGATGTCTGCAACTATTTTGAACATTGTTTTGCAGGCTACTTGAGGGGGAAAAAAATCCTGCATTGTTATGTTAGGCATTTACAAAGTACTAACTAATCTTAACGAAGATTAGGATACCAACATTCTGATGAAATAGCAGATCGGGCATCACCATTGTCCTGGAAATATTTTCACAACCATTTTTGGGTAGGCAATGAACTGGGTTGTTTTCCCTCCCACAAGCACTATATAAAGATGATTCCTACCCTTGAATACACTTAATCTACTTTTAGAATTTTAACAGAGCTGATTTTTTTTTGACAAGCAAATAATATATTTCTGAACAGGAAAAGGTACTACTCCTTATTATTACCCATTCTTTTCTGCCTGATCATGGAGAATCTTCAGTAGATTTTGGGAAGGGGGAGCTTCTCGTTTGTTCTCCCCCCCCCTATTAAATTCCTACACTTTCAACAGAATCTATTTCCATACAAAGCAACTATCTTGTGACTCATTCATTTGCTGAATGAAGAGAAGAGCAGGTGCTTCTTTTCTGGATAATGGATGTATCCAGCCTGCCAGGTCTTGGCCCTCAGATGTTTGAAATGTGCTAACTTTAGCTGGTATAATGTCAGGATAATCCTATACAGGTCTGTTTATAACTGTTTCTTATTGAATTAACTGGCTTACTCACAGCTAAACGTTATGTACTTGTATTCGTCTAGAGAGAATGAGACAAGCTTTCTTATGCATACTGATCTGTTTGTATTGGATTGTCGCCAAGGGCCTGGACTACTGGAGACCAGAAGTATGGCATTCAAAATGCACATGTACTTTCGGTGGCATATATGGAAGGGATCAGAAAGGTCAAGAGATTGGCTATGGCCACTGCATCAAAGCCTTACCCTGTTCAGCATTGACACATGCACCAAAAAGGCAAGGTTTTAATAATAATGCCACAACTACCATCTTGACTTTTTTGACTCGCCCACACCACTGTGTAGATTACTTTTGCTTTGCTTCCTGCTATGTTCACCCTTTGTTGATGAACTAGAATGACTACAGAATACTAAATATATTCCAGTTTGAGTGCAATTCTTGATGACTACAAGGATTCATCCACAAAGTTTTTTTAAGTAAACATGTGGAAGGCATTTGCCCTTGACTTCCCAGACTAGATTATAATTTGGCACTTTATTCATGGTCTCCTACCCAAGGGTTAACCCGGTGTAGTTTTGAGATCAGCAAGGTATTTCTGGAATATGTGTGGTGTTCCAAAATATTGAGTAGATGAGTAGTGGGAAGGGAATTATTTGTTTGATTTTAGCTTCTGTGCAGTGTTAGAAAAATAGGAAAGAAGGTATTTGTGAGCCACCTACTCGAGCTTCTACATTCCAGCATGATGTCTCCAACAACAACCTTTTAACTGCACTCTCATTTCAGAAGAACCACCTCCCCTCTCCTGTCATTCCCACCCAACACACTTTAAGCCCCCAGGCTTTCTGTTTGGTTCTGCAAAGGTTGTCATGGAAATCCAGCAAGTTCATCTACCACTCTGCTGAGCCCAGGCCATTTTCTAGGACCACAGACAGATGGAAAGGATGAAAGATTAAAATAAAGACAAGTTGAAATGTTCCACCAGAATATGATTTCAGAGCGTAACAGATCAAAGATCAAATTGGATGCACTACATCTCTTTGCCTTTGCATTGACTCAGTTGTGTACCTAGCATACTGAAAGACAGTTTGTTGCCTACTCAAAAATATTTGTGAAAATATTTTCAGGCTAGTTGACTTATGGTGGTGATGCCCACCCTGCTATTTCATCAGAATGTTGGTATTCTAATCTTAGTTAATCTCATTTAAAGATAAATCCAAGTTATAGGTGTTAGTTTGGGTGGCAGGGGTGGGGGGGAAGAGGGGGTTGAATATTAAAGCTGATATTGGTACCCAATGTGCATCCAACTAATTGTGTGAAACTCTGCCTGACTCTGATGCATAACACACATACTGAACTGGAATTATTCTGACTCAGTGGGTGTGGTAAATGCAAATATTCTGTAGCTTAAGCTCATCTTAAACCTAATGTCTATGAGAATGACACCAAAAAACAAGTAGCTGGGTGGGGGTTGTTGTTTGTGGTAGGACAAATCCACAACTGATATCACTTAATCTTTAGTAAATGATTCCTGTTGATATTTTATCTCCAGTTTTTCCCAACAAATAAACTGGGAGAAAAATCACCTAGCCAAAAGAAGACATGACAAATTCTGTATAATATCTGAGAGATCAACAATTGCCTTGCCTTAAAGGTTTGCCACCCTCAAAATTTTAGCCATAGTTTTAGATGTTGGTCAATTTAACTTCTGCAAATACTGCATTTATGTAAGTGGGAATTGCCCTTCATCTGAGTAAAGGAGAAACCTTTCTCTGTTGCTTTGGACACAGAAAAGGTGATGCTTTTAGTGGAACAGCTTGCCTTCATCACTGGAGGCTTTTAAGAAGAGATTGGACAAGCTATTTGTCTGAAAAGGTATAGGATTCCTGCTTGAGTAGGCAGTTAGACTAGAAGACCCACCAAGTCCCTTCCAAATCTGTCATTCTGAAGAGCCTAAGAGTGACAGTGCAGTCTTACTTTGTCTATGCTGCCTTGTAAAGGGTTGGGTTATGTATGGTTTAAAGAAACTAATCCAGAGACTAATGATATTTTATACAATCATATTTGGGGTCAAAAGATAATAATACTAAATGCACTTTTGGAATAGGCTATCAGCATTTCTGCAGATGTGAAATATTGTTCTTTAAAAACAATCTGATCTTTCTTTGAAGCTATCACTTTACAAGGGATAAACCTGTGAATAACGAAGGTGAAGGCGATTAATTAATAACGATATGCAGACAGTGCTTATTTATTGCATCACTCTTCCCATTCATTCACATACATTATATTCATAAAGACCCCCCCCCAATCTCTGAATATTTACATGGAGCCCCCGTTTCATTTCTACTTATCTTTGCTTTTCTATTCCCCACAAGGATTGTTAGATGAGTGCCTCATATTGGGCCTGTCTTCCTTTCTTAGCCTTTGCCCTTCGGAAACTAGAGAGAAATTCTCCAGAAATTTATCCCCAGTAGCGTTCTTTCCTGCATTTGCTTTTCCTATCATGATTCCTTCTCGTGCCCTTTTATTGCCCAGTGACCCAGAAGGAAAGAGTTGCCTGGGCCCTTGAAGAGCTATTTAACCTGTTTTCATCAAGGGGTCTCCTTGGCCACAGAATGACTCTTCGGTGGTTTCTTTTCCTTTAACAGGCTTAGCTTTCCTCCATTGTGCCTGATCACTGGGCAGAAATGCAGAAATTATTATCAAACCATCCCTTCTGACTGAGGCATATGTTTCCACCCCCCCTTCTTTTCTTCTCTCTTCTTTGATGATAGATCTGGAGGAAAACTTGCACAGAGTGATGGGCAGTGCTGGCCAAGGTGTGGCTGCTCTGCCTCACAGTCGGGTCACCTTTCAGGATCCTATACTCTTTTCTGGCCTGGAGAAGCTACCTCTTGCTCAAGATCCTGACAGCCCAAGCTGGCGGTCCCTTGACAGCCCAAGCCCCCCTGCTACACCTGAGCAGACCCTTCCCACCTATTGCCTGCAGTACTTCAATATGCTCTACCCAGATGACAGCAATTGGGTCCCAAAGAGTTTGGGTGAAACTCAACACAACGATCAAGGAAGCAGGACGGAAGTGCATAAGGAACCTGAGCAGTGTCCTATCATTGACAGTCAAGGATTGAGCCTCACCTCTGAGATGGATTATCAGGCCAGTCTTCACTTTGAGGAGCACTCCTTGGAACAGGTGCAGACAATGGTGGTGGGTGAAGTGCTCAAGGACATTGAAACAGCTTGTAAACTGCTCAACATTGCCGCAGGTGAGTACCGCAGATCTTATATTTGGCACAGCTTAGCCCACGAAATAAAAAAAAATGTGTATGTAGTGACATAATCATGCATTGCAAAACTAGTGAGGCTTCTGTGATCATTTGCCAACAACTGGCAATATTCTTTGCCTATCATTGGTTTCTAACTCCTTTCAGACTATCATGTTGTTTTCTTTCCAACAAAAACAATGAAACATTTTGTGGCACCTTAAAGACTGACCATTTTTTAATTGTATAAGATACTATCAATCACAAAATGCCTCTGATGGAGTGAACAAGTTAACTTATATGGTAATAAATTCATTACAGTCTTAGAAAAGTCTTTATTAATATGTCTTTTATCCTGACATTAGGAATATAAGCCCCAGTATAAGTGGAGTTGATGCGTGTGAGGATCAAATAAACTTTCAACCGTATTTATTTACTTGTTATACAATTATGTATAAAATCATTGTAGGCTGGTTATCAAAGCTCAAATATTCTTTCATGACAGTGGAAATAAAAAGATTTGACAGAGTTGGAGCAAAGTAGCAAGGGGGAAAATGGAGGGAGAATGGCTTTCTCCTGATATACACATATTGACTGTTCCGTTACAAAAAGACACTGTCTCTGGGTTTTTCACTTACATATGATTTGCATATAACAGAAATCACTGTAAGACTTCTCAAGCAATACTCAATACTGTTCTAGGAGAAATTGCAAACCTGTGATTAGAAAGAGCAAAACCTGGCTGGGTGTTAGGACCAGGAAGTGGAAAAAATATTAAAATGCAACATGCGCTTTTCATTCCTTATTAGGATGTCTTAGAAAATTTAAACCAGGCTTCCCCAGCTGAGGTTTTTTCCAGGCGTGATCCCATTATAATCCATCATTAGACATGCTACCAGGAGCTAAAAGAAAAGCAGTTAACATTTGGATGAACTGAGTCAAATTATGGAAGGCTGCAATAAGCCAGCTTTGGAACTGTCTAGATAGTGTTGGACCCAGTATCTTGATCCTAATTCATGATGGCTATGAATAATAGAACTCAAAGGCCAGAAATATCCAGAGGAGAATAGAGCCCTGTCACTAATTTATAAAACAATGTTTCTGCTTTGTTCACTTTATTCATCATTTCCAGGTACCAAATGCTTCATTCACATGTATGCATATAGATGCATCCATCTGTACTTAATGAGCATCCAACTACTGTGCTAGGCTAACTGACAGAGATTAGGCATGAATAGAGAAATGTCTTCTTTTAGAACACATTATTACCGAAGAAAATAGTACACCAACCCCTCAATACTGGAACATCAGGATGAGGTTGGGATTCCTCTCACTTTATTTCAGGGCAAGGGGGACAGGTTACATTTTACCTGATGATTGCCTATTCTGATTACTGACCACTCTGATACTGATCAGCTTTTGGATCATGCAGTATGTTGCATTCTTCATAAAGGTCACAATGGAGGGGCAAAGTTAGTATAAACAAAGAAGAAATCACATCATCAAGGGTGTTGGTTGATGCTTTGATCTAATGACCTGCTCTGAAGTGAAGATTTCATTTTGAAACCGAAGTAGGTTTCTGCCTAGATTTTAGATTGGTTAATTTAAACGGTACCATATCCAAACTTGAGGAACTCTTAAGAGTTGGTCATCTGAAGTAGTGACAGGAAGGTTTTCATTTAGGTTGAGGTTACCAAAATATGCAGACTAAAGGAGGACTGTGCCCTTTTTAATTCAAAATTAAAATTACAGAACATGCACTTCATTGCAATAAATGTGGGTAGCATAGCAAATCAAGCTTCTCCTCTAGTTCTTCTAGCTGCAGTAGTTTTTTTTTGCCAGGTAAATGTTCCCAGTACACTGTAGACAGCATCTAAATGTTGCCAACGCAAATATAAAAGCAAACTGTCTACACAAAAGCCAACCTGCTTGTTTTACCTCTTCAATTATTAGAACATTTCTGAAAAAAATAAAAATAAAGACTAATATGGAGCTATCACCAGCCCTTATCAGCCACAGACTGTCCATGTCAATGTAGGATACTGACATCAGACTTGCCTCCATATCCAATGTGCACCATTCTCTAGGAGATTGTTTGGATGTCATTGACTGTTGTTGTTTGGCAGTTCCAATGATAGCTTTGTTACTGCCTAATATTTCAGAGATAAATACCGCTTTAAAATCTTAGCAGAAAACATTGATATGATAGCTGTATGTTGGCTGATGTATCAGAACTATGAAAATATCAAAAAGTGGAGACATTTACATGGTAGTCAACCTGGAATATTTTCTTAGAATATTTGCTCTGAAAATAAATTATGAATGAAGCAATATGCACACTTTTTAGAATATATATATTTTGGGGTATTTTTGTAGACCCTGCAGACTGGAGTCCTGGAAATGTCCAAAAGTGGATCTTATGGACAGAACACCAATATCGATTGCCCCAGATTGGAAAATCGTTCCATGACTTGTCTGGGAAGGAGCTATGTGACATGACTGAAGAAGGGTTCCGTCAACGTTCTCCATCATGTGGCGATGTTTTACATGCTCATCTGGACATTTGGAAGTCAGGTACTTAGTAAGAGAATCGAGAAAAAAATGATGAAACTGAAAACTCATTCTTCAAAAGCTTTTTTGGTAGTAGGAGCAATAGAGGGATTTTTCTCCTATGCTGCTGGTACTTCCAAACTACTGCTGAAAAACAAGGCTCTCTAAATAATCCATGCTAATGATTTTGCTTGTGCTTTTGGCTTCTTGCTGTTTTTTGGGGATGTTGTCTCAGTATTCAGTCTCATGCTTTAGCAGATCTTTGAATTGGAACAGTTTGGTGCTAATCAGTTTGAGGTAGAATGGTGAGTGGCTACAGAGCAAGGTTTTGGCCTTTGCATCCGTTCCAGTTACATGAGCTATTGGCTTTCTTTAAGCACTGTTTAAGGGACCTCAAGAATGGGGAAAAGTGGGGAAATTCAGCCTGTCAGAATCCATTAGATTAACTTTTCATGTTATGTTTGCTTTCCAGCTGCCTGGATGAAAGAAAAAACTGCTCCTGGGGACTTTCATTACTGTGGTGAGCTAACTGTTGCTAACAATAAAAAATAAAATAGATTTTATTTTATATTATCAATTATTCTAATAATAAAAACACTTTAGTGATAGAGAAATGTCAAAAAGCTAAGAAGTTATAGGGATACAGAAAAAAGGTATTCAAGAACCCAAATGTTGCTTTATTACAAGCACGTCATAATAGTATGTTTATGATCATGATTGATCACTGAGAACTTATGCACTGGAGACTAATTCCTTCTGCATCCAATCATATTTGGCCAATAAAGAATTCTATTCTATATGATTTCAATTCACGTAGTAGAAGCAGCTGCCTTCTAGTTCTGCTTATTGCCTGGATACTGTTAGATGAAAATGTACAGTCCTTTTAAGACCAGACGGTTATTGACTAAAATATGTACCTTTAGTATATGGGTTTTATATTATTATATATATTATTTTACAATATAGCAGAAGGAGGGATGGAGAGATAGATGATAGAGAGGGGGAGGGAGGGAGGGAGAATGAGACACACACACACACACACACACACACACAGAGAGAGAGAGAGAGAGAGAGAGAGAGAGAGAACACGTACCACGTTTTGAATTAGTGGAGATTTGGGGAAACATAATTTTCTCCTAAATCAGAGTTAGCATTCCTTTGACACTTAAAAAATGAAAGAACAAGATAACACAGTGGTGAAAATAATTAAAAAACAATAGCTTAAAAAACAAATGTCACAAAAATAAAGTTAGAAATTTTCAAGGTTAAATGCTTGCTGAAAAAGTGAAATTTATGGGGACTGGTGGAAAACGGTTAAAAAAAAAGGCATGATGGTATACCTACCACATGAGGGCTTACTGTAGTCCAGATATAAGAGTAAGGAGATTCTCTTTTAAATTTTGGACATTGAAAAATCTGATACTTTTGGGTGGGACACAAAGAAGAATATTTCCAGTGTGGTTCAATCAGTGTGATGATCGTATGGTGAGAAGGAAGACGTTTAGGTGGTTTGATCCTAGACCAAGTAGAATATTACAGTTGTTGATTGGCTTAGAAAGAAATAGGGCATTAATACTGATGCTGTAAATGCTTATATACAGAAAATATATTGTAATCTGAAGGTTAAACATGTTCCTGATAACTGATGACCCTGCCATTGTTCCTGCGTAAAATAACTTGCTTTTTCTAATAAAAAGTACATTGCTTTCTAAAAAATTAATTTGGATGGGTGTTTCCTTACTATAGGCCATGAAGAGAACTGGACAGACAGTGAGGTAGATTCATCCTGCTCAGGCCAGCCCATTCACCTATGGCAGTTTTTGAAAGAGCTTCTGCTGAAGCCTCATAACTATGGTCGCTTCATTCGTTGGCTCAATAAGGAAAAAGGTCAGTGATATTGATTTAATGCTGAAAATAGGAGGCAAATTCTTTATTTGGATAGTCCAAGACTCTATAGCTTGAAAAGTCCTTTTCTAAAGGCCTTTGAAATAAGAAACTTATTCCCCAGGGACAAAAAGGTGGGAGGAATTTCATGTGCGATATTGGTGTCTTCAGTGTGTCAGAAAATCCATTTTACCCTTTTGGCCACTTCCAAAAGGCCCCCAAAGCTTGAAATTGTTAGCCTATCCCACTCAGGGAATTCTGAAAAAAAAAAAAGCTCTGTGTGGGCTTAAGCTGCACTTGTTCCAGCTCTCTTTCTGAGGTACTAAGAGTTATGGTTAGTTTGCACTACAGCTTACCAAAACTGGAAAAGAGGGAGAGAAAGACATAGAACACCAAGGGAAAACTAGGAAGAGGGAAACAGAGTGGCCAGAAGTCTAAATCAGAGCTCCCAAATAGGCAATTTATTCAGGCTACTCTCAATTGTGAAGGACCATTGCTACTGTCAGTATGTATAAGAGCAGTGGGATGGGTCTGATGCTTGTCAGGATTCATATGTGTTTTACTGCTCAGTTTTAATTTAGATTTTGATTTGAATTATATGAACTTTGCTGTTTTATACACTGCATTTTCTAACGTGTTAGCTGATTTGAGCATTGGAATAAACAATAAGCAGAACTATAAATCCAATAATAAATAACATTAAAAATACAGTGCTTTTGATTTTGCTTCTCCAAATATACTTTTATTTGCTTTTTTTGTTTGGTTCCTTGCAAACATTTCTTCCTCTTTTTATTAAACAAGTCATCTTTTCTGCTAATAATTAGTCTGATTCAAAATATCATAATAGTGATAAGATGGTAGGGAGGGTGTGGCCAGCATAAATGGTTCTCTTGTTACTCATATTTACTGTCTAGGTATATTTAAGATTGAAGATTCTGCCCAGGTGGCTCGGCTATGGGGAATCCGGAAGAACCGGCCTGCCATGAACTACGACAAGCTGAGCCGCTCAATTCGGCAGTATTATAAGAAAGGGATCATCAGGAAACCAGATATCTCACAAAGGCTGGTCTACCAATTTGTACACCCTGTCTGAAAAAGCAGAGCAAAGAGAACAAATTCAAAATATTTTCTGGGCTGGAGGATTTCTGGAAATAACATCCTTTACCCTCTGCAATGTTGATGGAGCTAAAAGCAACTATTGACAAAGACCATTGGATTTGGCTGGTGAACTGTAGACATTCCTGGGTACCCTAATTGTGTCTGGGAAACAAACATTTACTGTTTAAGTAAAATGGCAAAAAGGAAATGAACTGGACCATTCAGATTTCATTCTAGGCTTTGTGGTTTTGTATTTGTTGTTGTTTTTTTTCACTTGAAAAGAAAAAATAATATTTCCAGCTGCATGGTATGGGAATCCAGAGAAGATAGGAATTTGATGGAAAAGGGAAGAGAATATTGATACTGTAAAGACTGTTACCTCTTTTCTAATAATTGGAAGCCTATTTGAAATCAAAGGAGCAATGTAACATTGTTTGCAACTTTGTAAATTAACAGTGGGCAATTATAATATTGTGTAGCAATCTTCTGACCTAGCTTAAAATTCCTATGCTCTCTAACATTCCTTTTCTTTCTGTGTAACAAGCAAAAATCTCAACTGTCTGTTTCTCTGACAGCAACAAGCCTGGGGGCTATCCTTCCAATGATTTTCTAGTCTGCTTTTTTCCTCTTGTTCTTAGCACAACAGCCAGGCTTTTGATATTTCAAGCCTGGTGTTGGAGAAGAACTAAGAAACACTATTTGGAATTCAGAATAATGGTGTTTCAATAATTTAGAATCAGGCTGGACCAATGTATTGTGTTTATGTTTGTTAGGGGAATGCAAAATTGTAATTTAATTCAAAGGGGTAGCCTTGAAAGTCTGTCCAGGTTTGATATTAATGAACTTGATTAGTTTTCCATATATGCAGTGAATGAAAGTAGTTACTGTTTTGGGTATTGTTAACAGAAGGACAGAGTCACCCATTCTCAGTGTGTGAACAAACCTTTCTTAAGGGGAAAGACAATAGGATTGTGCAAAGCAGCTCCGTGCTGGAGCTCAGGCTGACCCAAAACAAGAACAATTTGGCACCTGCCTGCTAGAGGAGGCCAACTAGCTGAGCATTTGGGAAACACTGGAGAAAGCACACAGCCCCCACCCCACCCCAAGGCTGCCTGAACATGGTCCTGGCAATGATACAGGTTTTTCTGGTGTATGGACTGCACCTGGGTGCCTGTGCTGGAGTATGATATTCATTCTAAATCAGATAAATTCTATTGGAGGCACTTCCTGAAATGCTGCTGCAATTTCTGGTAGTGCAGCAGTTACACTGAGAATTACAAATTATGGCCCAACCATGTTCCTTTATGAAATCAGCAAAGACAGATTTTGGCTGATGATCAAAAGTAAAGTCATTGTGACTGTCATTTTGCATGATAAGTCTGACACTGCCATTGAAAATTAAGAGAGAGTCTGAAATGTATGCAAGTTGAAGTTGTCTGGGCTACCAAAATTAAAAGAGTGTGGGTGCTAAATCATGTGAAACTGACACAATATTTAGAGTTATCACCAAAACTTCAAGGAAGCTTCTACTTTTACTCATATCTGCTTTCAAAAAAAGTTGACATATTATTATTTTACCAAAAAAAGCCAGTTCACCTAAGAATCTTATGCTCCCAATACATACTAGCACATTGATTATGGCATACATAAAATTCTTAAACAGTGAAGTTCCTTAAGATTTCAGTATTTGACTTAAGGTAAGATCAAGTCTCCGTGCTGAATTTAATTCCTGACAACCTCATGGACATGTCTGTAAATTTTTACTGGAAACAATTTAGAAGAGATTTGCCTAAGATGATCGTGACAACAACAACAACAATGGAATGGAAAAAGACAACCTTAGTTTACAGCTCTAGTGTTTCCCGGCGATCTCTTATGCAAGTATTAATCAGATCTTACTTACCAAGTTCCTTGTAACCTTTCTTACATTTTCAAAATTAGCCAACGTTGGCTAGGTGCTGCCACCAAGAGCAATATCGACTTCATGCACAGCATATAAATTTTTAGATTTGTTGAGCATGTTGTAAGTATATAGAACGAACAATATTTTTAAGATTATTAAATTGAAGTGAATATTCTTTGGAATTAAAATATGTCCTTTCTTAAGGTGCCAGATCAGCTATTATTTAATTTTATATGTCCTCCAGTGACTCTGGACAATTAGAAATAAAAGCATTGAAAAGAAGGGAAAAAAGCAACAACAGGTGGAGATGTCTTCGGACAGCGCTGGCTCTTTGGCTTCGTAACGGAAATGAGCACTGCCCCCTAGAGCTGGAAATGACTAGCACGTATGCGCGAGGGGAACCTTTACCTTTAAAGATAGCAAGGCTGAAAAAAAGATGGACTGAATTGAAAAGAAACACACACACACAATCCAAAGGGGAACTTTACTTGTGCTTGCCAAAGGTCTGAGTGAAGAGGAAAGTCTCCAATACTTTTGTCAACCCCAGCAGAGTGACAGCCACCTGGATCTCCTCAGACATATGGCATTGTTTAATTGATGGAACCTGGAGGGTGCCAACTCTGCCAGATTGAACTCGTTGGGCAGATACTATGGGAGATAGGCAGTCCCTCAAGCTACCAGGTCTTATGCCTTTATAGGTAATGACCAGGGGTGAAATTCAAAATTCTTCCCTACCAGCTCTATGGGCGTGGCTTTGGGCGTGGCTTGGTATAATAGTAATAGCAACTAGGGGCAATTTTTTATTGATTCAAATTGTCCTACCATCTCTCCTGAGCTGGGACGAGGTGGTTGAATTTCACCCCCTGGTAATGACCAGCATTTTAAATTGTACTCAGGAGCAAACTGTGGCAACCAGACAGTGTACATTGCAAAGCTAAGGTGTTACATGAGCATACCAGGACATGTCCTTCTACATTACTGCATTCCATTTATACAAGCGGGAGGTCCACTGCTTGCAACAAATGGGGCTGCACATATGTGCTCACCGACTCCCGTGGCCCAGTTCCAAAGGGTAGTGGGCTGCAGCCTGGGGGTTGGGGAGCCTTTATCTAGACCCATTCGAGTCTAGTTTCAGGCCGGGATTCAGTACTGAGATAACTATGTAGGTCTACTAAAAAATAAACCTGAGTGGATTTGGTTTTTTTTTTTTAAAAAAAACCCTCCGAGATAAGAGATTATTGGATTATGTTTCTAAACCAGGTTGCTCAACTCTTTCATTAGTAGAAATACTTTGGAAGTCACCACTGGATAGTCTTAATTTATTCTCCATGCTATTTACTGGAAGACCCTCCATATTCAAGTTCTTTATTAAACCAGAAAAAGGAATCCAAATTTAAACGTACTTAGGCTTATGTAATTGCAATTTGTATAACTGTAGAGAGAGGCAGGCTATGATTACCCCACAATGATGCATCCTCTCCAAGTGCTAATTTTGAAGCCCAAAGCAGGTAGGGATGAATAGTGGCAAGTGAGTCCCTGGAGGAAGGGTGGGTAGAATTTTGCTTTTCCACTGCTACTTCCTTATCTAGGAACTGTGTTTAGCCTGCACTCATACACTCATCCTATTTTTCTTCAGATAATTTGTGATCTGCCTCTTTCAGCATTGGACTAGTTTGTTAATATAAGAAATGCTGACTAAGATTGTAACTGTGAGAAACTGTACATCAAGTTTGCAAGATTCTCTTTAATTTTTCCTACAAGGTCAGGATTCAGCACTTTACAGCCATGTATAAACAGAGATTGGAAAAAGGGGCAATCGTAAGCATGTTGCAGAAACAGTTCAGGGATTCAGCAATTAGCATTTAGATTTACATACTGCTTCATAGTGCTTTGCAGCCCTCTCTAGGTGGTTTGCGGAGTCAGTATATTGACCCCAACAATCTGGGTCTTCATTTTACTGACTTCAGAAAGATGCAAGTCTGAATCAACACTGAACCAGTCAGAATTGATTTCCAGGCTGTGGGTAGAGTTAGATGCAATACTGCATTCTAACCATCGCAACACTATGGCTCTTTGATAACCTTTCTTTTCAGTATGAGAATATCAGCTTATACAAAAACCTGGTTTGTCCTTGATCCAAGATCAAGTAGATCTAAAGATAGTTTATGTCTCCAATGTCTGAAATAGTCAGTTGCATTCATGCAACTATTTCTTTTTAATCTCTGCCTTCCAATAGAGAGGACAATTGGGAAAGAAAACTAAATGCTGGGCAACTTCCATTGACCTTGGCTCTTGGACATATTCATACTTGGCTTAGAGTGAAGGACTGTTGTTAAGTTATTAGACTATCTTAAAATTGGGTCTCAATTTTAGACTTCTTTCTTTTTGATGAGAAATACATATTTGGAGGATTGATTAGACTTCTTTTTGGAGGCAATATATATATATATACACAAATCCCCTTATAATTATTCTATTTCCAAAATAAGGAGATTTACAAGACTGATTCTACTTCTGTTTGTAAAACAGCACCATACAACCAAGAAAATCAATCATGCTGCAGTTTGTGAATAATGGCAGAAAAACAATCATCTGACAAAGTAACTGCTAGAGAGTGGTTTAAACAACAAAACTAACAATCTTGTGGCTTTTCTTCTGCTGAAGTAATTAATATTTTATTCATTTATATTCTGCCTTTATTGTTTTTATAAATGAATACACAAAATGAATACACATCCTACTACTTTCCCCTCATAAAAACACTTTAAGGTGAATGAGAGTGACTGGTCCAAAGTTTGATGATGATAAATGATTGATATTAGTAAGGTTTTCATGGATGCATGTGTGAACTATAGAGGCCATGGATACACTGCATAATGTCTATGGAGATTCTCAATCATCCAGGTCATTATTGTCCCCAAAGTGCTTTTTCCAAAGGCAACTGGACTTCCTTTGTTTTTCCTTGAAGATATTTTGCTTCTCATCCAAGAAGCTTCTTCAACTTCCAAAGGTGAAAAAAACCCATCATTGGGATGCATTGTATAGTCGGAAGTTACTTATCTGGCAATAATGCAACACAGGAAAACACTTGTAGGGAATAATTGCCATTCTGGAAGATTATTAGTTCAGACATAATGGCCAAAGGAAATTCAGTTTCTTTATTTAGCTATATTTAGCTTTATTTAACTCTATAAAGCCTTAGCTAGACCACACCTAGAATACTGCATCCAGTTTTGGTCACTACATTCTAAAAAAGATATTGAGATGCTAGAAAAAGTACAGAGAAGAGCAACCAGGATGATTATGGGACTGGAGACTAAAACATATGAAGAACGGTTACATGAAGTAGGCTTGGCTAGTCTAGTAAAGAGAAAGACCAGGGGAGACATGATAGCAGTCTTCCAATATTTGAGGGACTGCCACAGAGAGGAAGGGGTCAAGCTATTTTCTAAAGCACCTGTAGGCCAGACAAGAAACAATGGATGGAAATTGAACAAGGAGAGATTTAACCTGGAAATAAGGAGAAACTTTCTGACAGTGAGAACAATCAACCAATGGAATGGCTTGCCCTCGGAAGTTGAGAGCATCATCACTTGAGACTTTCAAGAAGAGATTGGACTGCCATCTGTCAGAAATGGTGTAGGGTCTCCTTCTTGGGTAGGCGGTTGGACTAGATGACCTACAAGGTCCCTTCCAACTCTGATTATCTGTTATTTATTACTTCAATTAATCTAGCAGGAAAACCTATGGATGTTTTCCAAACTACTAGTCAACTTTCACTATATTTTCCAGGTTTTTAAAATTCATAGGGACTGAGGCAACCAGAATACTTATTTCTAAATTGCAGATATGTTTCCAGAGCATATGTGTACCTTTTTCTGGATTTCCTTTAACAATAAGGACTTTGACTTTTAGAAAGCTTCTAAATATTAGAATCAGTGGTACGTTTCAAAAATTTTTACCACCGGTTTGGTGGGCATGGCTTGGTGGGCGTGCTTTGCTTGTACACACATACTTTGCATGCATGCATGCGCCAAATGCACACTTTGCCCAGGCGCAGAGGCTTTCTAACTCGCCTCCTGCAATCCTGCATTCTCCCTGTTGCTTCAGCAGCTGCTGCCCAGGCAGGTGGACCCAACAGCAGTATAGGAGCTGGGCGGGCAGGTGGACCCAACAGCAGAGTGTTGGAGAGAACCAGTTCAGTCTCTACTGATCATTGCCACTATCAGCTCGGTAGAACTGGGTGGAACCGGTAGAATACCACTACTGATTAGAATATCCAGTGGACTAACAGTTATTACTGGTCTTGTTAATGGAGTACAACTCTTGAAATTGCTCCATTGTAAGAAAATAATGCCACCTCTTGAAATGTGTGCGCATGCATAAATGTATGTAGAATATTTACTAATAATGATTTAGACTTAGGTGAATCACATGAGGAGGTATGGTGACACAGTGGTTAAAATGCAGTATTGCAGGCTAGTTCCGATTCATCAGTTCTGATTCTGTCCGGCTCAATGTTGACTCAGCCTTCTATCCTTCCGAGTTCAATAAAACGAGGACCCAGAATCTTGGGGACAATATACTGACTTGGTAAACTGCTTAGAGAGGGCTGTAAAGCACTGGGAAGTGGTATATAAGTCTAAGTGCTATTGCTATAAACTGATTTGCCTCAAATTTCTTCAGATGTTTTCAAATATCAATAGCAACCATAAATATAAGCTCTTTCCTCCCCCTGCAAAGTAAAAATGAATTAGCATATATTTTGTATGCTTTCTCTAAATACAATAACAAGAGGTAGTTGACGTTTCCTGTAATTTTTAATAGCTATATGAAATTGGGAATTTGGTCAAACATTTTCCCATACATTAAATGTGGAGTATCTATTTATATATGTAAAAATTCCCACTTCTACACAGTATAGGAACACAATTCTCTGTTGTATCTTGACAATGACATAATGAGAGTTGACCCTTTCCCAAAAAAGTAACAAGGCAAGACACACTATGCATGAATAAAATAATCCTTTTATTATTGTATTTTTAAGTATAGTTTTTGCTCTTTATGGAAGAAGAGGCAGACTGGCATGACACAGAACGTTACTCTCCATCTCCTAATACAGTATTCTCAATCTCAAAAACTTTTAAGATGTGTAGATTTCAACCCCACAGCATTTTGGCTGCTAAATTCGGGGCGTTGAAATGCATATACCTTAAAGTTGCTGAAATTGAGAAACACTGTTCTAATATGTAGCTTTGTTGACAGTAACACATTCTTCCAACTTGAAGTGCTCCTCTCTAAATCTAGTAGGCTTTAATCAACCAAAACCCACAATCTCTTCTTGGGCCTGGCATTTATCTTATAGACCTGGAGTCACATAGTGAATACATACCACAGATTCCTGTCAACATTTCCATTATGGTAGCCATTATGCATAATACAAGATATTTGTTTTATGAGGGGGTAAAACAAACTTTTCTGGGCGATATATTTTGATTTTTTTTCATATAACCTCCGACCTGCAAGATCATCAAGACCATGGCCAGTAACATGTTGAGGTCACTGAAATGGATGGGACAAATAAATGCAGACTTGGGTGGAGTTGAGAAATTCAGGGGCAAAATGGGAACAAATCTTACTTATTGGGACAAAAAAGGGGAATCACATCACCAGAAACCCACTGTTTAGCCACAAATGTTAAGTGATGGAAACTGTGTTTCTATTCGGAAATTGCATATGGTATGGGGGGTGGGGGTGAAAGGTACATGTGTTCTATGGGTTAGGGTCTTCACCCCAACACAACAACAACCCTGCAAAGGACCTGGATTGACTTGTTACAAGTTTACTAGAAGCTCTCAGTCAATCATTGAGCAAGCAGCATATCACATAAATGTCTTCAAAAGCTTGCCTCTATGTCCACCTCACCCCCACCCAATGCACATACATACATGTTTGTAGTTCTGTACCTTCCCATCTACCTACCACGGACAGTCTGAAAATTAAGAAAAGTACCATTCCAGGAGCAGCATAAGAATATCAACATTCTCCAGTTTATTTTCTGGACAAGGAAGGTAGATTTTCTTGGGGCATCTTTGACACTTTGGTGGTACAATGGCAGTGGCAGTGGAGAGAGTTTCTTTCAACTGGGATATTTTTTTCCCTTCTTGTTGCAAGGCTTATGGTAAATTCTGCTTCCTCTCATTTTAATTCTCTTCAACCTGCATCTTTTCTCTCTTTTTATCCTACCAAGCATCTAGCTCCCCCCAATCCAGTGCATCAATACACAGTAACACAATTTGAAAAGTGATGCCTAACACCAGACTGGAATCCACTGAAAATACCCTGAGGAAAAGAACAATTAAATTGGTCACAGCGTGAACCATGCAAACTAACTGTTCGACACATCTGAGTTTCAAGCCTGGACTGGACTTTCGAATTTCAAGATTGAGCAAAAATAATTTTAAGAAGGAAATTCCACATTACTTGGACACAGTCTAGACAGTAGGTTTATCCTCATGTTCCCTTTCCCCCAGTTGATTCCAGTGGCCTGATCATACCAAATGATAAAAACTCAGCTTGTAAACATACAGCTACATCAGGAGATGGTAAGAAGACAAAGTCAAACAAGAATCAAAATTCATACATTTACATAGTTCAGTCATTTTTGTATATGCAATAATTATATATACATATATGTATGCATATATATATATATATACACACACACATGCACTTTTACACAGATACTTCTTTACTGTGTGTATGCATGCGTACATATATATATATATATCTATATAACTCTTTTTCAAATTACACTATCAATGTACGCAAAGCAGGTGTACTGCTGAAAGAACAGCATTCATCAAAAATATCTTAATCTAACAAAATAAAACAAAATAGTTGGAGGTCATTAATATCTTGTTTACATTATCCAGTATGCCACATGACTTATTCAGGAGCAACTGGTCACTGGGTCCAGTAATTCAGAAAATAAACCAACTTCAGAGGAAGTAGGATAATAGATGTTTATAAAGTAGAGGCTGACGAATAGTATCCAAGGAAAGGCCTAGGGATGGGATGGGATACATGAACGAGGGAACAAGAACTAAATACTGTAACATACATTAATCATAGTCTTGTGTATTCTAACAAGGATGAATCTAATCTGAAAGAATTATAGCCCATATCCAATGTATCCTGGAAAATAGAAAGATGGAGTGAGGATGTAGATAAGTGAAAGGAAAGATTATACAAAGCAATTAATGTAATAATAAAAAATATATAAATTTCATTAACCCATAATGGGATAAACTCATCCACTGCAGGACACAGGTGATATGCACCATTTATATAAGGGCTGGAGAAAAAGAATGTCTATTTCGCCAATCGTTTAAATAAAAACACTAAAACCTGACAAGATTTGATGAATAAATGTAGTTCAGAATAAATAGCTTTTAAGGAATGCTTTCATATATGATTTTCTAGGACACATAAATATTTTCAAAACTTACTTCATCGAAGTCAGGATTTGGAATCTTATTAGACCTAACCATGAAATCAAATGATCAAAACTGATGTAAATTTTAACTCAATATTAAAAGAGCCACCTAGTTTTTAAATAACTGTTTCTTAATCCACAAATAGCACCATCCAACAACTCTTTTGTTTCTTTTTGGATGAAATGATTTTTAATAGAATTGATATTCTGTTTATTTTATACTCAAAATAATCATTATATGAACAAAAGGATTTAATTCACAGCAAAACCCTTTTTGTGTGTATTTTCTTTGAACACAAATTTTCCCATTCTTAGATTGATACTGCTATTGGTAGATGCAACTTCAGTAAGTGTTGGTTCCCCATTTTGTGGGACTAGTTAACTTAGACTAGCATTCAATACGTAATGTCCTTACGAAGAATTTATCATCATGTTATAGAATATGATGAAATTAGTGACTTCAAATTAGAGTCATCTACAATATTCCTTATTGCCTTAGGCCATAACTTCCCTTAGCAAGGCATCGGACCTTCTGCAATAGCAAGCGTATTTAAAAATTTTATTGCAGTAAAGTGTTGGAATTCCTCAACACAATGTTTTGGCAATTGTATGTTGCTCAACAGAAGGATGAATTTTGCTTTTTGTTTATGCAAATTTTATTTACTCATTACTGTATACTTATAGATTGTCCTGGGATTAATTTTGAAGTTAGAGAAATTTAAGCACTTCCACCTTTCTCACAGATTTTGTTAAGGGCTGAGTTTTTGCATTTAATTGTATAATCTATAGCTATCCACTGGTATCCGATACAATCAAAAATTTAAACATGAATTCCAGACCTACAAATAATTTAGCATGTATCTGCTATTCTCAAGCAGATTTCCTGAATTACTGAGTGATGGAAGGTAACATTCTAAATTATATTTAAAAAATAGGGCATTATTCAAGACCCCATTGGAAAATTCTTCCAAGCGAGCTTGCTAATATTGCTGAGAATGGGATATAGAATCTCATTTTAAAAACATTTTTACTGAATTCTACACTTTTCTACTATTTCTTAGTTTTGGGGTAGCATTCCTTGTTCTGGAATTTTGTTCAAAAGTTGTGTACATTTTTAGCTTATAGAGTATGTGCATAGAAATCTAACTGGCTTCTTCTTCCCATTACTTTTGAGGCACCTTTGTCTGACACTAATACTGCTATTACTAGCCCATGCCAGCTTATGAATATCTTCAATGCTTTCATACCTCATTATCAGCTATACTCTTCTTCTATCATGCCTTATATAAGACAGTGGTTCTCCTGCTCCATATGATGTAAGATATGCATTCTCCCATCTCAGTTTAGGGCACTCAGCACTGCTTTCTCCTCCAATTTACTGTATTATATGCGTAGCCAATTTCAGTTGCACTGATTCTCACTACCTTACAACCTGCCTAGTAGATAATTAGGGATTCCCCCCCACCCCACCCTGTTCCCACTTTATCCTCTTATTCTGTTCTTAATCTGTTAGGTTGCTTGTCTCAGGTTCCTTCCTTCCTTCCTTCTTCCTTTATTTTACACAATTCTTTTGATTCTTGTCTAAAGGAAGAAGCTGCTTCTCTACTTATTCACCCCATTCTCCAGGATCAAACAAATAGCTTCTGTCTTCAGGGTTATGGGCCCAGAGCAGTGAGCAAGGATATAGAAGTGTGAGTCATCGTGAGCATGTGTAACAAAGACTAGAAAGAAAAGCAGATGACTTCCAGAGTAGGAATAGGGATGTTCCAAGCTATGAAAAAGCCTGATGAAAATACTTTTCAAGTGGCAAGTGACTGCCTTTGTCCTGGACCCTAACCCATGAATGCAGAGTAAGATCAAAGACCATGGAAGACTGCAAAATGGGAAAGCAGCTGGAATGATCCAGCTGTCAATGAGTGATCCTATTGTTGATCCTATTGTAGATTTAGCTAGAAAACTGATTCAGATATTCAGTTTTATTCATAAATGATAAAAGACCTACAATTTCAAATGAAGATCTTTTTACAAGACTCTGCAATAAGCAGCTCAGAAAAGGGTGAGCTATATATCTGCATGTGGGTGATATGTCAGAAATGACCAGACAAGTTGAGAGACAAAAAGTATGTAGCCAGCCGGAAATGTCCATTATTCTGATCTTAATCTTCCTTCCAGGAAGTGGGAGACTATAGTCTATGTCAGAGTCATGGCTGATGAGATGACAGACCGGGCAAACTTTAACTTTATAATGTATCACCTGCAAGACTCTGAGTGTAACTCGAACAGAAAAACGTCAAATGTCAAGACTTCTTACAAAACCAACTGCAAAGAAGGAGGTGCTTCATACGTAATGGCTTGGGTCATTTGCAAGCCTGTTGCCCTAGGAAGAACAAGCAAGGAGAACAAAATTCTCAAGTGCATGACTCACTGCAGCACAGGGGAAATGGACCATTAATAATATAATGATAAAAATAACAGAAAAGTCTCATTCCCCTTCAGAAGATAGACTGTGTGTGTATTGTTGTGCAACATGCAAACTTATTTAAGAAAATGAAAGATGTATTGTATTTGTCACACATTGGTTGTTTAGCAGAAAGGACAAAAATTCCTTTCAGCAAGGAGAGATTAGCAAGATTGTCCCATGGTCCAAGTAAAGGAAGACAAACTAGTGTTACAATTCAAAGTGTGGGGCCTGGATTGATTTAGTTATTTATAAGATTTGCATGCTTTTCTGTCCAGCTGGTTTTGGAGTCCAGTCTGATCTCATTAAAGTCCATGACACAGGAACAGTGTGGAGTAAAATTTAAAGGCAACTTTTGTGTGTGTGTGTGTTGTGTGTGTGTGTGTGTGTGTGTGTGTCAAAATGGAGAAGGATGAAAGGCACCCTCTTCCCAGAGAATGCATTGTTTCAAATAGATCGTACTGTGGCTAAGGCAAAAGCAGCCAAACAATGCAGTCACATAACCTGTTTAAGCCTATGGCACAGAAGAAAAAGATATAAGAATCCAGATGCTATTCAGAAATTTGAGTATTTAGCAAAAGGATTGAGAATGCAATCGCAAGCAGCTCAGTTGAAATGCCCGAGAGGAAAGTAAAATTGATGAGGCAGTTCCTGGAACTGGACCAGGCAATATTTGTAGGTCAATGAAGTAATGACAACAGGCAGAAACAAATACCCATTCATGTTTACAAACAAGTTAATGCCGTATATGCCGGGCGTGATAAGACGACCCGCGTATAAGACGACCCCCAACATTTCCACTCAAAAATATAGTTTGTTATATACTCACCCCTCTTCCGCACGCCTTCCACTTTTGCACTTTTTTTTTTTGAGGCACTTCTTTGCCTGTCGTGGAACGAATCCCGTGAATGAAAGGAGCAGCCAGTTGTTTCTTCTCAGCTCCCAGTGAATCGCTGGCTGCGCACTGAGGCTCCGCTGAGTATCCCGGAGCGCTGGCAGGATATTGCGCTAGTGGCCTCAGTCCGCTGTTGCCCTCGGGAAGGGGAAAGGCAAAAGGAAGAGCCGCTGCTTTTGCCTTTCCCTTCCCGAGGCAACGGGACTGGAGCCGCGCGGAGCGCGCCAGCAAGGTAACAACTCCTGACAGCCCCAGCCGGATACCTCAGCGGAGCTCGGGCGGTGCGAGCCTCGTTTCCTTGGGAGCTGGGAGAAGGCTGGCTGCTCCTTTCGGCTTCACAGGATTCGTTTCCACGGTGCGCAAAGTGCCTCAGTCCCGGGCAGCCGCAGTGCTTCCCAATTACTATTTGCCGGCGTATAAAGACGACCCGGCGATAAGACTAACCCCCAATTGGAGGCATCTTTTCAGGGCAAAAAGTCGCCCTTATACGCCGGCAACACGGTACTTTAGCTTTATAACTAGCTACTTGCTCAGTTTATGAAAAAAAATAAGGTACGTATATGTGTCTTCAGCAAGCAACAGATTTGACAGAAAGCTCCAAATTCTACACACAAATAATGTTTTGTGAATACCATTTGTGCATAACATTAAAAAATACTTGAAGGAACAAGAAGTCACATGAGATTATTATGTTTTATGTGTTAGAATGGGCGTTGGTTCTTACCTGACATGCCCCTTCTCGGCGAGCTGCGAGGAGCATCCAGAGTGGGAGTGGGAGGTGCTTCAGACTCTGCTCTCACAGGCTGAGCTTGAATTGAGGAACGCTCCTCCTCCTCCACGTGACTCCATGTAGCGTTCCCCAGTTTTGCGAGGGCGAGAAGAAAAAGCCGTGTTCTCATCCTAGGTAACTAATGGATCATTGGCCGAAACAAGATTCCCCACCAGACGGAGAAATTAGGGTGGGGCTGGATGCTCCTCACAGCTCGCCGAGAAGGGGTGTGTCAGGTAAGAACCAACGCCCATTCTCCATAGAGCTGCTCGGAGCATCCAGAGTGGGACATACCAAAGCTTGGCAGTCCTACGGGAGGGACTCCGTCTGGTTCGGAAGCCCCTCCGGGTCATTGAGGACCCGCTGTAGGACTCGTCTGCCAAACGAGGCCTCCGCTGAGGCAAATATGTCGATCTTGTAATGCCTAATGAAGGGAGATGGAGAAGCCCAGGTGGCAGCCCGGCATATATCAGTGATTGGGGCCTGGGTGGCCCAAGCTGCCGAAGTAGCCGCGCTCCTAGTGGAATGTGCTGTTATTCCACTGGGTACTGTGACAGGTAAGATCTAGAGATAGTTGCTCTGATCCAGCGACTGATGGTTGAAGGGGATACTTTGTGACCCAGTGTCTTGGGCTGGAAGGAAAGGAATAGGGATTCAGACCTCCTAAAGGGTTGAGTGCGCTTGATGTAGATGCGCAGGGCACGTCTCACGTCCAGGGTATGCCAGAGTGTTTCCCTGTCCCGCGAGGGTTTGGGGCAAACGTTTGGGAGAATGAGTTCCTGTGCCCTGTGGAAAGCTGAGTTGACCTTGGGCAGGAAGGTAGGGTCGGGCCGGAGAACCACCCGATCGGCGTGAAAAACGCAGAGGTCCTTCCTAACTGATAAGGCTGCGATTTCCGATATCCGACGGGCCGATATAATGGCCACCAGGAACACAACTTTGAATGTTAAAAACTGGAGGGTGGACTCCCTCAGAGGCTCAAAGGGGTGTTTAGTGAGTGAAGTAAGGACCTTATTAAGGTCCCAGGTAGGGTACCGGTGAACAGTTGGAGGGCATAAATTAGTGGCTCCTCTGAGGAATGCCCTAATGCGAGGGTGGTGGGAAAGGGAGCCAATGTCGCAAGAGATAACAGTTGTTAGGGCTGCGACCTGTCGCCTCAAGGTGTTAGGGGAAAGCCCTTTATTCAGTCCCTCTTGGAGGAATTCTAAAATTTGAGCGATAGAGGGGGAGAGTGGGTTGACTTGAGATTTATGGCACCACTTGCAGAAACTATTCCAAGTGGTATCGTAGATTCGGGTGGTTGAGGGCCGCCTAGCGGCTAAGATGGTGTCAATAACCTGATTAGAGAACTTCTCTTTCCTTAGGCGGTTCCGCTCAACCTCCAGGCGGCTAACTGGAGCCATTGGGGATCCGGATGCAGAAGGGGCCCCTGGGAGAGGGAGATCCTGTCCGGGGGAATCCTCCAGGGGGGCGCTACTGATAGGTTGCGGAGGTCCGCAAACCACGGGTGCCTGGGCCAGTAGGGGGCCACCAGAAGCAGTTCCGCCTTCTCGTGGATTAGTTTTTGGATGACTCTGGGAACTAGGGCTAGTGGGGGGAATGCGTAGAGGAGCCCTGGTGGCCAGGGGCAACGTAGCGCGTTGTGACTCTCCGACCCGTGTGAAGGGTACCTCGAGAAGAATCTTGGAAGTTGTGCATTGAGCGGGGATGCGAAAAGGTCCACTACCGGTTGGCCGAAGATTCTGGACGCCTCCCTGAACAGTGACGGGTGGAGGCGCCATTCTGACTGGTCCACCGTGGCCCTGCTCAACCAGTCTGCCTGGATGTTGGAAACTCCTGAAATATGCTCTGCTTTGAGTGAGAGGAGATTGGACTCTGCCCAACGACAGAGGCGCTCGGCCTCCCTCATCAACCGTATGGACTGTGTGCCCCCTTGTCTGTTGATGTGTGCCTTGGCTGTGACGTTGTCCGTGAGAATGAGGACATGACGTCCGCGTACCTGAGGGAGGAATCTGCGCAGGGCCAGGTGGACGGCGTGAAGTTCCAGCCAGTTTATACTGCATCGTTGTTCTGTCTCCATCTGCCCTGTGCCGTGAGCAAGTGGACGTGAGCTCCCCATCCGGATAGGCTGGCATCTGTGGTGAGGGTGAGCCTCTGGGGCTCCTTGAAGTAATGACCTTTGTTGATGGCAGGGTTGGTCCACCAGAGGAGGGACGTGAGGACCTTTGGAGGTACCTTGACCCTGGATTTCGAATTGCTTCTGCCGGATCTTTGAAATGGAAGCAGGAACCACTGTAGGGATCTGGTGTGTAAACGGGCCCAGGGAACAATGGAAAAGCATGAGACCATCTTACCTAATAACTTAGACAAGTCTAATAGAGTTACCTTTTTTGATCGCCTGATCTGTTTTACAGATTTCTGGATACTAAGGAACCTTTCCGAGGATAGAAAGACCTTTTCTTTGACCGAATCGATTACGGACCCTAAATGGGTAATTCGGGTAGATGGTGACAGTTGGCTCTTTTGCCAGTTTATAAGGAACCCGTGGGCTTGGAGGGCAGAGAGAGTAGCCCTGGTGTCCCTCTCTGCCTGGCGTCTGGAGGGGGATAGGATGAGGATATCATCCAGATAACAGTGGAGGCGTATGGGAAGGTTCCTAAGGTGAGCCGCTAGTGCCGTGAGGACCTTGGTAAAGGTCCTAGGGGCCGATGCCAATCCAAAGGGGAGGGCCACATATTGGAAGTGGTGATTGTTGTAACAAAACCTGAGGAATTTGTAGTGGGAGGGTCGGATTGGGATGTGTAAGTATGCTTCTGAAAGGTCTATAGAGGAGAGCCAGTCCCCTTTCCTGGTACCCAGGAGAATAGACTGTAAGGTGTGCATCTTAAACTTGCGATGGATCCTCTGGGCCTTCCGCTGAGGAAGGGGGGGCAGAGGAAGACTGAGTGTATAGGCCAGAGATGTTTTTGGCCTTAAAGAGTAGTGATTTATACAGGTGTGGCTTAAACAGACCCACAAATGTGGGTTGGTTGGGGGTGAGGCCCTCATCCTCGGACATCTCCCCCTCCATTGGCTCTGTCTCCGATAGGGGTTCACTGTAATGTGTTGATCCTAATTCGAATTCTTCCTCCTCCCTGAATTGATCAAGGCCCCCTTCCTCCTCCTCCTGCTCCCTTTCTGGAAGAGGGCTGTCCCTCTGTGAGAGTACCTGACCGTGAGGAGGATCCGATCTTGGTAGGGATCTGACGGATAGAGACTCATGATCGGGGGCCATTGGGAAGAAGCCGGGTCTGGACATTTGTTGGAGACCTTCTGCAATTCCCTGGTGGATAGCCAGTTCCATCCATGATCTCATTTGCTCTGGGACCTCGACTGTGGGAGGTTCCTCTTGGTGCAGACCAGCGGCCGTAGGAGTAAAGGTGGCTTTGGGTGTCCGTCTGGTCGTTGTTCCAGGGGCCTGATGACCCTGGGGTGAGCCGCGCCTGGATAGGGAAGAATAGTCTGGAGGAGGGGGGGTTGAGTAGAGGTGGAAGGAGTGGGAGGTGGGAGGGCTGGAGGCACCGAGCGTGACTCCCTGGTTCACCTGTCGAATTCCTTCTCCAACGCCTTATGGCGCCTTAAGGCATCCCTCTGAGAGGCCTTGGAAGTTTCCTTAGCCTGCCTGCGCAAATGGTGAGATTTCGATTTGGCCTTCAAAGAAGGGCCTTTAGAAGAATTGTCATCTGCCATTTTAAAAGGTAATGAGCCAATTAGCCGAATGAACGCCTGAGGCCAAAAGGAAAAGAGAGAGATAAGGCCTCCAGCAGCTGTCCTCCCAAGCGAAAACTGGGAGGGGGGGCACTGCTGTTACTTCGCCCTGAGTGTGGCTGCGGGATGGGCCAACAATATAAATAGAAAAGAGCCAAGGTAATTACAATAATCCGCTTATGAGGAACAATGCTCTAAACCGGCTGATAGGGCCTGTTTTGGTGAGCTAAATTGGCCCGCAGCAGGAATAGCGAGAAGCGGAGAAACA
Source organism: Notechis scutatus (assembly GCF_049901735.1). Classification (NCBI taxonomy): domain Eukaryota; kingdom Metazoa; phylum Chordata; class Lepidosauria; order Squamata; family Elapidae; genus Notechis; species Notechis scutatus. The sequence goes on from NC_142011.1 coordinate 50,396,680, forward strand.
AAAATGGCGCCCGACCATGAGGCAGCACCCAAAATGGCGGCCGCGAGCTGAGCAAGGGTGTCGGGGCCTCTCAGGACGGAATTATGCTCCTCCGGCGAGCTCAGAGTGCCGAGAGGGGCAGCGCAGGAGAGAGTCGGCTCTTCCTGAGCGATCGGCGTTCGTGGGGGGGGGGGAACCAGTGGCGCTTTAAAGCGCGAGAGGATCAAGCCGCTAACGAGGGCGGCGTGGAAGGCGGCAGGGAGAAAATTAGATCAAGGATGGGGGGGGTTAGCGCGAGAGCACTGCAAAGCTGCCGGCTTTTTTTCCCCTTAGGGGCGAAGGAAAATGCTCCCCTGGATTAACACCAATTGCGCAGAGGCTAAGAGAAAGAAGAATCAAACCTGATCACAGAAATAAGAGGATATCCTGAATCGGCCAAGGAGCTTGCTCTAAAAACAGCCTGTCTCTCACGAGGCTGAGCAAAACTGGGGAACACTACGTGGAGTCATGTGGAGGAGGAGGAGCGTTCCTCAATTCAAGCTCAGCCTGTGAGAGCGGAGTCTGAAGCACCTCCCACTCCCACTCTGGATGCTCCGAGCAGCTCTATGGAGAACAAATGGCATGGCTAAGAGAAAACCTCTAAGAGAAGATAGAATAACAGATCTCGAAAGGACTCTTGGAGATCATCTAGTCCAACCCCCTGCTTGAGCAGGAGAGTCTATTCCAAATATTAGTCTCTACCTAGGATCGAACTCACAGCCTCCTGATTGTGAGGCAAGAGATTCACCTCTAAGCCACCGCTTCAAATGAAGTTCAAACTGCAAGATCCAGGACTGGCAAATAATTTCTGGATGGAAGAAGTTACGAATGAAGACGAATATATAGGTGTCCCAGGATAATGTTGCAGGATCCAATCTGGGTCAGTCATTGGGACCAGAGATGTTGTCTTCCAAGCTTTCAGAGTTGTCTTCACAAGCCTTTTGTGCTGGAGCACATCTTCAGGGAACTTCTCTTTATCAGAGTGTGTCTTGATAGGAGACAGTGGGAGAAGGGTCAAATTTTGTAATAGTTGTGGTGAAGGTATGTTGCTTGGATACCAGCAATACTGCAGGGATAGAGAATCCTGGATCCAGTGGTGTATTAACCATTAAGCAGATTAAGCACATGCTTAGGGCATCAGACCCAACGGGTAATCACAAAAACTTTTATGTAGCCTAAGCTTGGCTTCGTTTGTACAGTATGTACAAAGGAGGGGAGGCATGAAGATTTGTCAGTACTTAGGGCACCAGTGAGCCTTAATCCACCACTGCCTGGATCACTCCACATAAACATGCAGCATGACTTATTTTAATGTTCAGAATACACCTTAAAGGATACTCCTGACAGCCGGATAATCAACCTGAATCCATTTGCTTCAATGGAAGCCTTCATCATGTGCTAATTATTCAATGGCACCTCAGATCCAGAAACACAAACTGAATCATTGCAGCTGCAATGTTCAGAGAGATCCAGCAAAAAACCTTTCACCCTGAAGATTTTCCTACATAACCAAAAAGGAACAGATAGAAGACTTTTGTTCTTGGAAAGACATTAAGTGTTTGCTAACAAATCTAAACAAGGAAAAAACCCTGCAAAAAAAGGAAATGAAAACATTTCAAAAGAATACTTGGGAACTCATGGAATGATCTGTAAGGAAAGAAAATAATGGGATGAAAGTGGGTTTTCAAGATCCAGTGCAATATAGAAGTGGATGCCCAGCACTATAAAGCCAGAAGGCAAAGGGATAGATTAAAAATATGGTGTGAAAAAAAATGTAGATCTGTTGTTGGGAAGGGAGGAGAGAACCGTTGCAGGGGCAGAAAAGTTTACTCAATTCTGAGAAAATAATTCAAAATAGCCACATCTTGATTTTATCTGGCATAAAATATGGTGAAGAAATTTTTTGACAGGATTGCAAGTTACTGCTATTTTATTTTATTACAACAAACAAATCTCTGCTGCTTGTTTCTTGACCTTGGTTATTTCAAAAGACTAACAGATGAAGACTATGATGAGACTTTTGCCATAACACTTCAATATAAACGCTGCTCAGTATAGCTACAGCTGGGAATATGCCGATGCACCACGTTGATATAAAGTTTGGATTTCTGCATGGAGAAATTTAGGAAGACATGTATGTTGAGCAGTCACCTGGTTTTGAGGAACCAGGAAAGGAAGACTTGGCAGAACACAAAACAGGCTGTAAATCCTTAAATGGGTGGCTGTTCTTCAAATGAGATGGGCAGTTGTTATCTTGTTGTCCCCAGATGTAGATATGTATCAGAAGCACAATCATGCCAAGAGACTGAACTATTAAAGGACTTTGAGATTATGACTCAAAGACAATAACAACTACAGGTACTGTCAGTTCTTCCTAATGGGGAAGACTGCATTAGAATGAAGCACATAAACATAGAGTATATTATGCACAAGATACACAGTAAAAGGGACTAATTGAAATCCTGCCCATTAAAAGAGATGTGGCAGATGACCTACAAAGTCTTTGCCCAAAGATTGATACAGGTAGATGGAAGTTATGGCTTAGGGTTTGAATTGGTGAAAAGGGTGTTGCAACAATGACTTCAATTGCCCTGGCTCTGGAAATCTCATGACCTACAATGACAAGGGGCAATAAGATAGATAGGAATTGTCTGTGTGCTTTCTGTTTATCCCTTTCTACTCTTAGTTTGCAAAACTGCTAATTCTCAGGTTGCTTTTTGCCTGCTTTTGTCCTCGCGCACATCTGTTCTCTTTATTCTTATTTGAAAGGATGTTGTCTTGATAATGCCCATATATTTCTCTAATAAAGCCTCTTTGTGTTTAAATTAAAAAGGTGCCTAATTAAACTCATTTTCCACTGCTCAAGAACATAGAGGTGTTTCCTTCAACAGTTTTTTTTAAAATACCAATCACATGCATTTCTTTTCCTGGTGCAACATCTGTTTAAGTGTATAAATGGCAATTAGATAATTTTGCATCTCCTTTAAGTCCTGTTCTGAGGCTGGAAATATCAGAATTTTCTGATTAATCTTTGCAGGGATACAAAAGGGATACATCCACTCATGTCCTGAGGAATGCAATTCAATTCCTCAAAAGAAAATGAGAGAAAGAAGCCAGGTCTACTAAGTTTTACTGGGTGTTCCTCAGGTTCAACAACCCTGTCTAAACTCAGAAGAAGAACAAGCCACATATTTTAGTGGCATTGAGGAAATTGGTATGGAACAAATCTTTTAATTCATAACATACCACACATGCCATCTCTTTCAGTTACTGCAGTTGTTCTGGATGATTGTTGGATAATTAATGTAGACTATTGCAGCATAAAATGGTGATTGGGATTACTTGGAAAGAACAAATATATCTTGTCTTTTGTTCTTAGAATAGAAATAGGTAAGAAATAGACTGCAGAGGGGTGAGAGAAAATGAGAAATAAAAAACATATTTCCTGTCTCCTTATTTTTGTTTGATTTGTTTTTTTCAATGAGAGTGAATTGTATGCTAGGCAGAATAAGCCATTTGGAATGTTTCTTACGTACATTTTATAATTAAAATCCAACCAATTGGAAGCTTTGTTGATTAGGCTTTAAAGCCTTGAAATATTGGTGTTCACTTACAAGACAAGCCCTCCAATAACAGTGTTGACTTTTCATATCTCATTTCTTTAAGAAACTAAAATAGTAAAGCTACCACAAAATACTTTTTAGAGATGTAATTAAAAAAATAAAAGATTGATTGGAAAATATAATATAACTGTGCTAAGTGAATGACAGTAGAGTAAGATGGCTACTTGGCTGGTATAGACAGATGGTGGACTGGAGAGGGTTGAATTCTGGCAGCACAAGAAGAACATGACAGAATTAGATAGATTCCACATAGTTAGCTGGATAAAGACCAAGTTGCCCGGTGTCCAGACGTCCTCTGCACCACCCTTGTTCGTCTTCTTCACCTAATTTGGTTAATTCATCACCTAGGAAAATAATGATAAATTGCAAATTGGGTGCACACTATCAATCTGATATCCCCTCTCTAACTGATTTCATCCTGTCTCCCAACAGTGTTTCCCTACACTGTTCTGTTGTGTATTTGATATTGAGTTACATATATGTAAAACTTATGTGGGAAAAAGTAAGAGGATATGTGATTTTGTATGAGAAAATGATCAGTGGGAAAAGAATATAGTGTACCTTCATACTGTGACTTCAGAAGACTGCCTTTTTATTAAAAACAAAATAGAAAGTTTTCTTAGGGCTGCGAAGTGCTCTAGATCAGAGGTCTCCAAACTTGGCAACTTTAAGACTTGTGGACTTAAGAATTCTGGGAGTTGAAGTCTGAACTTAAGCTGAATTCTTAAGTTGCCAAGTTTGGGGACCCCTGCTCTAGATTACACTGCTGCATTTTGCAGAGGTCAGATGACCCCCCCCCCAAATGACACAGCTATTTCAAAAAAAGTTGCAAATGCATACCTGCTTTGAAACTCAGCTCATCCTGCTCTTGCCCATCGTAATCATACAGAGCTCGTACACGGACACCTTTCCCAACTGTTTCTTCTTCAAAGGAATTGGCACCACCATTGGCTTCATTGGAGTTGTAAGTGTTGCCACCCTCATCATCTGACCACTCTCCAGGGTAGGCTTGGCCACGTTCATAACTGCTGACACTGGTAATGGAACACAGCATCATAAGGAATGATATTACTTAATAAATATCTGATATATCTAACTCTGTGGGACAACTGGAGATAGTGAGACTCTGATACTCAAGTCTATTCTAAGCATTCTATCTTGACAGGCTCAAACTGGAAACATCTCACATACTTACCTGCCACTATCTCCTCCCTGTGCTGTTGCTTCCCCACCTCCACTGGCATTGGGTGTGTTGCCTCCCTCATTCTTTTTTGGTTTCTCTCTTCGGTTTATTGTTTGTGTTGCATCTGGATTCCATTCCTGCAGATGAAAAAAAAAAAAAACCTAATCTCAAAGCCTCAGTTTCCAATGCTTCAACTGCACTATGACTCAGCTCCAGTTTTAAGAACATAATAAACACATCCCACTTCTTGCAGTGGTTTACCATGTGGTTCTGGTAAAACCAGAAGTAGGACATAGAAGCTATTCTAAAGTTACTTCAGTATTCAGAGAGGTAGAATTCCATTGCAGGGAGCATCATCAGGAGAGGATAACATCTCTGTGTCCTAGTTTTTCTAGGCACATGGACCATGGCTCTCTCAATTCTGAAGCTCCAGATATCCATCATGACTAATAGCCATGGATTTATAACCTACAGCTTGGCAGTGCAGCCATCCTTGGAGGTATCATCCTGCGACAGCTTCTTACTTCTAACTGAGGCCAGTTCATAGGCATCCCGGGGCCACAAGTGTTGCGGAACCACCGAAGGTCTTCTTGTGCATCGGCCACACGAATGGTCTGCTCCAGCTCACGGTAGACTTTAGAATAGCTGCATATTACAAATAGATAAAGTAATAAACACAGGATTGAAGTAAGAAACCACCATTAGACACATTAGACAAAGAAGCTTGATGGCATAGCAAGTAGAAAACCTTTAAATGACAATATTATAGCATAATCACCTTGCCCTATTCATAGGATTATGAATTATATTTTTATTTATTGATATTCATTCTACCACATTTAAATCCCATTTACTTTGTATAAACAAACTTTATATGGGTTCCTGAAGATATCACCCTTCTTCCATGATTTCTCCCAGCACTTTTTTTCAAGAGAAATATGCTAATAAGGAGAGGGCAGAAAATATTGATGGTTCTGCAAGTGGTTTGGCATGGAAAAGGTTCTACTTTAGAAAATATTTCTGAAATATTTAAAAGCTTTATGCCACACAGCAGAGAATAATGAGATTGTGAGACAAACAGACTGTATGTACCTAATTTATGACAGTAGCCCTTACATTTTGGAGGATTACAGAGTGTATCACAAAAGCATCCCAGATGATAGAAGACAGAGTCCAAAAATCTATGTAGAATCTTCATTTAAAAAAAGGAAATTATCACTCAACTTGTTCTAATAAAGCTCAACAACACACTGAATGTGCCCAACATTGCAGTTTCTTATTTTAAAGATGCCTCCAGGCCAGACTTTGAATGGAGAATCATTTTGTTTCATTCATGAAGTTTTACAGAGCTGCTAACAAAATCAACTTCCACTTCTGTGGCTCCCATATTTGTTATTCTCACCCCCCCTCCCCCGCTACAAAGATATTAGATTACAGAGAAGATGGAGTAACTGTTCAAAGCTGGTTTGGTTGTATCAGCCACAATCCAAACAAAAGCAGTTCAGGGAAAGACCTTTGTTAAAAGTCCCTGTATTAGATGACTCAGTTTCTTCCTGCATGGAGGTGGGTGGGAATTTGATTAGGAAAAAGGGGTGGAAGTGGGGTGTTGCAAAATGCAGCAAAACTACTGCAGTAAAGAATGAATAGCTGGTGAGTAGACCAGCTCTTCAAACCTCTCCAGAAAAGGAAAGGACTTGAGATCACCCACAAGTACTCCAGACAGTTGCTCCTGAGGAGACCATAATATAGTGGTGGTGTCTGATAGGTTTCGAGCAATGGGAATATCCATCAGCTCTTAGTCATTTCCAATGAGGTGAGCAGCCATCTAAATTTGATTAATAAATAAATTTTGCTCATACCATAGTTGGCATCTTTAAAATTTAGCACACTTCCTTTTCTAAGCACTTTAAAAAATTGCTTGTTAACTACTTTTCAGCTATTCAAAATTGTTGAACTGACAAGTTTGACAGCACTGGGTGAGTTTCTTTCAATCCTTAGTGAAAGAAAATTTTAACTACAAGTTTAAAAAGAATTATTAAGGAGAAATTTCCTGACAGAAAAATTAATCAGTGGAACGAGTTGCCTTAGACGTTGTGGGTGCTCTAACACTGGAGATTTTAAAGAAGAAATTGGACAACCATTTGTCTGAAATGGTATAAGGCCATGATGGCAAACCTATGCCACATGTGCTGGAAGTGGCACGCAGAGCCATTTCTCCAGACACATGAGCTGTCACCCTTTGCTCTTCCAGGTTCCAGCACACTGGCCAGCTGGTCTTCACATGCATGGGAGAGCCAGAAACCAGAAGAGCAGCTGACTGTTGCACATGTGCAGCTCTCTTTTGGTTTCTGGTGTGTGCAGGCGCACCAGAGACCTGGACTTCATACGCGCATGTGTGCCAGAAACTGAAAGACCAGGTGGCCGGGGCGCATGCGTGTGCCTGAAATTGGAAGAGCAGCCACTCAGCATACACATGCGCACTGGGCAGCTGCTCTTTTGGTTACCGGCACGTGCACGCTCCCATTTTGGCACTCGGTGCCAAAAAGCTTCACCAACACTGGTATAGAGCTTTCTGGACTAGAATACCCCTAAGGTTCCTTCCAACTCTGTTATTCTGTTATTAACTTAACTGGGGAAGGGAAAAAACAGCAAAAGGGTTACTAAGGCTTTTATTTTAGAAAGTTACAAATAAATTAAGGGTCCAGATAGATTTTAAATAACATTTTGGAATTAATGATAAAGAACACTTCCCGTGGGAAAATGCTATTGTTTTGAATTTAAAAAAAGACATATTAAGGAAAGATTTAAAAAATGAAGACACTAGAGAGAACTAAAAATTACAGTTAAAGGAGAAGAACACAAAATATAATTACAGAATGGAGCACAATATTCTAACATTGAACATACTGAAATATATTTTTGTAAAAGAGACTCAGAAGTTAATATTAATAGTGTCAACAGAGATAATTGCCTCTATGGATAAATTGTTGTGAAACCTTTACCTGACGAGACTGAGACTGTCGATTTTACAAATAACAGGCTACAAGAAACATGGGAAAAGATCTTACACTAGATATATAAAAGAAACCAGTTGATTCTTTAATAATTCAAAGGCAAACAATAAACCAAGAGAGTGATCTGGATAATTTTCCTATTTTGGATTTACAAACGAGAATTATTAAAATTTGGAAGGATCTTATGAGAAGGGATAAGGTTTACAAATTTATTTGAATGCACTGAAAATTGTTAGAAGTAAAAGCATGGACTATAATGTTAATTAATTTGATTACAGTTAAAATAGATAAGTTACTATTTCTGGTCTTTAATAAATCTTTGCTGACATCAGGACTGAAATTATAGTGCCTTATGGTTGTTTATAAATATGGGATATGGAGAAGAAGAGATCATTTGTTGTATTTTAAGTGGAAGTGATAAATCACTAAAATAGTTTATACTTGTGATGAAGATGGAAAGTCACCACTGTATATATTTCTTTTTTCTTTCCTTCTTCATTTTCTTTTTTGCACCTTTTAATCTTTTTATTTTAGTTTGTATAAGTTCCTACTATCATAATCACAATCTTTTACAAAACTACTATAAAAAATAAAAAAGAGATTTATGTTAAACATCTTCAGGTAGAAAATGACTCTGTTAGATTTCTACCAGAAGTAGTATTTCCTTCTTAATAAGAAGCTTTACATATCCACATTCAGTCTGAACTGGTACAATCTTCATTTTTTTATTAACACAAAGTCCTGCAAATAGAAAGAGAACAACTGTGGCAAAAGCAAGCAAAGGTAGTAGCAATAGTAATAGGCACCTTGGGTACAATCCCAAAATAATTGGAGCACCACTTGAACATCATCGTCATTGACAAATTTGCCATCGGTCAGTTGCAGAAAGCAGCTTTACTTGGAACAGCTTCCTTCCTGCAACCATATCTGTAACGCCATCAAACATTCAGATTTGCCTATCCCAGGTCCTTGGTAAGGACTTGATAAGTAGACAAAAATGCCAAACCCAGTCTGAACATCTGGCTGACTGTGCAATTAATAATAATAATAATAATAATAATAATAATAATAATAATAATAATAATAATAATAATAATAATAATAATAATTCTACCTGCTGTTCTCTGCCAGGTTCAGGTGTCGCTTGATATCTAACAGCACTTCTTTCAGGAAATTAAGCCGCTTCTCTTCAAACTGCTGGCATTGCTCAAAGACCTGCTCCATGCTCTCCATGTACTGTGGAGTGCCCTTTTTCACCTCCTCCACAACTTTCTCATATTTCTCCAGAGCCTGTCCAGAGAACAAAGGAACATGGTTCAGTTTCCCTGACTAAGGCCACTGCTCAATCCTATCCATGTAAGATTTTCTGGGTAGGTAGGCATGTATAATTTTGCTCTTTTAAGTACAACATTGATACAACATTATTTACAGATTACCCATAGAAGTAATAAATAAAATAAAATAAGACATAATCACAAATAAACTTGCATAAGGATTTCAATCTTGCCCACATTATGAGTTTATTCCGTATCAGCACTGAATAAACATTAATCTCAGCTGCAGTTAATGTCAGCTGCAGCCACCTCTATTGGAAGCATGATTTAATATTGTTCCTGGAACTTGTTATGCAAATAAGAAACAAAGTTTCAAGTTAATTCTGAATTTAGAAAATACAGTCACCATGTGTGAACTTGTGACAGTGTCACTAAATAGTCTTCTGATAGGATTTCTGTTTCAGATTCAAAAAAGAAAGAATAGCAGCGGATATGGAAAGTGATTATTGGGCCTTACATAATACACACAAATAAACAATTTAAAGTATGAATTGTACTTTCTGAGGTGATCAATATATCTTGTCTACAGACAGAAATGAATACATTTGACATGTATGCTTATATCTCCATCTATATCTAAACACGAAGATGACTATTTTTCCTGTGTGCAATTATATATTTCTGCATGTGATAGTGATTGTGTACATAGAGGACTGGGCTGGATTGCTGCTTGCTCATATAAAAGGATATGCATTAACTTTCAGAGTTATTTTGGTGGAGGTCCTTCCTACCTTTTGTACATCTTGCTTGCATTTTTCTACTTTGTCTTGAAGCTTCTTTTGCTGGTCTGGCGTAATAGATTGCTCAGCTTTGCTATTAGCTTCCCGGGTCATAGCAAGTTTCTCCTCTTTGCATGCCAAGTGATATACTTTCTTGGCTGTTTCCAGCTGGTTTGAGAGACAAGAGAAAGAACCCAGACAAATTATTTCAGAGGGTCAGCATAAGTTATCAAATCCTTGCCGCTGGTGAATCCTCTGCACAGAGATTGTAAGTAATGTTCTAGCATCCAGCAGGCAATTCCTTCCCAATAGAAATTCTCCAATTTCATTAATGAAGTCTATGACCTGAGGTGATCTTCACTGGAGATTATGGGAATTGCAGACCAAATCATCTGGAGGATATCAAATAAATAAAATATTTTAAGAATAACTGTATTATGAAATGAGGAATCCTAACTTGCTATCTCCATAAACTGAACAAAATACACGACTTCGTTGCATGCTTTAATTTATTGACATACTATATTTCACAGTTTTCTTAGCAACCATGAAAGTTTTGGGTTTAAAAATTTGTAGAAGTTGAGAAGTTAAAACATGAACCTTATAGCCATGCAGTTCATAGATAGTGATAAATATTACTTCTGTAGAGATATCACCTCAGCAAGAGACTAATTAAGGTTGGCCTTAATTTATACTTGGATGGGGGAATCATTGGGAATTCCAGGGCTATACATTAGATTTTTTTTTTAAAAAAGAACACCCACATTTTGGAAGAATATTATGGCCTACTACATTTGTACCACTGCTAACAAAACTGCAGGGATACATTTTTAAAGCACTGAGCCCAACTTGAGAGCTTTTGTCATTTTTAATCTGCATACAGAGCATGGGAATTACTTCATATAGTATCTAAGGGTGTAATTTAACTCACAGTTTTCATGGATGTCTTCCATGAGGTCCCATGGTTGCACAAAAGGCTGATGGGGTTCTATGAAAGACTGGAGGGTAGGGAATAACATTCAATTGAATGCAGCCAGTTTTCTATAAACTATACATTGCATGAACTTCAATGACCAAGGATGAGAAACACTGAGCTAGAACTTTGCCTCTTGGCCAGGAATTCCTGTTTTTCCTTCACTGTTAGGTTCTGCAATCTGGAAAATTTTGAAAACTCCTGATCTAAACCACAAAGAAAGGGGTTCTATAGATCATGGCCCAACACTGATGTTTCCTTTCCATGTTTTCATATTATCCTGCCTTGGTTATCTTAAGAATCAACAGACATGTTTTGGTCCCTTGCTAATTTGCTGCCCCCCACAAATGTATAGGGTTCTGCAAACAAACTGGCATTGCAACTCTCAAAATCCCAGTCAGTCTGGCAATGGGAAATTTTCATCTCAACATAACTGGAAAATATCAGGTTAGGAAAGTTGTTGTCAATGAAAGAAAGGCCATGTCAACCTCTGTAAAGTAAACTGTAAAGTAAGCTGGGGTTAAGAAGCCCTTTGTTATCTTCTCTCCTCCACTCCTTCCTACCTCCTTCATCTTCTTGGCCCAGGGTTTTTGTGCTTTCCGAAAACCGTCTTCTGCTTCCTTGGCCTCCTTGAAGCCTCCAATGATCTGTTTGTGGAAAGCATCCTTCTGCCAGTTCTTCACCTTTTCAAAATCATCATTCAGTAGGCTATTCTTAACTTCTTGGTGTAGTTCGCTGACTTTGTCTGCCTCTGTCATTATAGCCATCCATGCCTTCTCCAAACTGCCATACTGGGGACCTATGCAAAAACATCACCAGGTAAAGAGAATGGCTCAGCATCCTGAAATAACGGCCCATTTTTTTCTGTACAGACTGAATGCTCCTATAATGCACTCAAAAGTTGAGAGACTGTTCTATTTTATTAACAAATGAATTGTTGAGAGAGCAGAGAAGCCCACAGTGATGAAGCCTAAGGGAGCCTCTCAGATACCCTAGCTGCAGACTTGTGATCATTGTTTGTGACTGTAAAAGATCCAGTCACTTTACAAGTCTCATATCAACTCACACCGATATTTAAATCAGTAATCATGAGAGCCACTCTAAAAATCATGAAGTGGAAGATCAAATCTTCAGGGAATTTATTTTTTAATGAACAACATCATGGCTGCTTTGAAAACTGAAGCAGTGGTAATGGCAGATGGTTAAATGCTCACTCCTCCCAGGACTCAGTTCCTCAGTCCTCAAAGCAATTGCAAGAGCCTGTTTATGAAGCTAAATATTGGCAACCTGCTGCCCTCCAGATATTTTGGATTACAAAATACATAGCCCCTTGCTATCAATCATGCTGTCAGATCTGATCGGTGTTCAAGATGCAAAAGCTTGGAAGACATCAGTTTGCTCATACCAATACCCAACTGCCTGAACAAAAGAAATGCCTATAATTCTGCTCCCTTTCGTCATGCCTTCATCACGCGGAATAGGATGTCAGGATTCCGGCAGTTACTCCAATTAAATCATGAGCCTCGAGCCACACTCCCAACACTTGAAAGGATTTATTAGAAACTAACATGCCAGCATTAACCTAGGTGAAGCCGACTCTGAGATACGTAATTCACTGTCACCCTTGATCCTGCTTCCCCACCCCCCACCCCTCTGGGTGTATCATCCAACAAAACACGTCCATAGCCAAGAGTCATCAATCATGCTCTCTAATTAGATTTTTGTGCGGCAGAAGCTTCAGTCATCTAATCAGTCTCTGAAGAAAATATGAATGGAATGTACTTTCGATTCCACATTGCTGCCTGCTCTTTGAAACTCCCCCCACTTCTTTCTGTTGACAACTATAAAATGTATGTACAAAATGTTTTATGAGTTGACATAGGATACCATGCTGGTATTGAATATGTACTGCTTTATATTTACAAGTAAGATTATAATTATGTATTAATTCAGTGCAAGGAAGCTCCACACTGAACTGGATTAGCTTCTTAATAAGCATGCATTTCATTGAACTGTGATATTTACAAAATTTGTAAACTTTTAATGGTGCTCTGGCTCATTTTGATTGAATGGCTTAATATATTACATACTACTCTTAAATTTGAATTGTTTTTATTGCAATAATCTTGGACACACTTTTATCTGGAAGTAATACCTGTCAAAATTAAAAATTAATTTTCTAAAAAGCCCACAAAATTGCCTTTAAGGAAACTTGGAAACTTCAAATATAGGATAACAGAACAGCCATGCTTTCTTTTTAAAGTAAATGAAAATAACTGAAGAAAAAAGTCCTTGGGGTCTCTCTCCTTCATATTGTCCACATAAAACCAGATACAGTTGTGCAGATTGCAATTCCCTCCCCCTTTTGCCTTTGAAAAAGCTCCCTCCCAGTCTACTCTTCTACGCTATTACAAGGAAAGAGTTAGAAATACCTTTTTCTATCAGTTGCCTCCACCTCTTGGCCCAATCAACCAGCTGCTGAGCATATGCCTTCTCAATCTTGGCTCGTTCATGGACACAATTCATCAGATCATTGCAAAGCCGATATCCATCATCAATCCGCTTCACTGTCCGCTTATAATTCCCCACCTGCCAGGTACATGAATAGTTGCCTAGAATAAGCGACTGGCTGTAGTTCCAGGACATCAGGGGAGGGGGAAACCTGCACCCTGCAGGAAGCATGTGTATCAGAGGGTGGGGAACAGGAGAAGTGGGGGAGAAGAGGGGGCATCTGATTTCAAAAGAGGAAAAACTCTTGAAAATGTGATTGCCATGGTTATACTTCTGCCTCTATACAGAAAATTCTGACTCTTCCTTTCAAACAACAGATACTTGATAGGTTAAATTTGATGCATTTGCACAAATACTGGGAAGGAATCAGAAGGCTTACTAAAGAAGAGCCTCAGAATTTTCCAGCTGACGTAGCTCTGGGACATTTTGCAATTATTGTAATGTCTTAGAGCTCTGCCATAGTGCAATGCTAAAATTTAACCATTCCCTTTTCAGCATGAAAGGTATATTTTGGGAGTAAAGAGTACAAGAGTAAAGATTCCTCTCCTGCAAAATGGGTGTGTGTGTGTGTATGTGCTCACAATGATTGTGCAATCTGTCAATGTGCCATTCTCATCTAGTTAGCCTGAACTTTTTGCTCTTTCAACACAGTGATTCCACTTTATTAGAAATCATTCCATGAATGTGACATTGTATTTTAAATCAGCCAAATAGGTTTGGCTATCTGGTGAATTAGAATGACTAAGAATGAGAGCAAAGCCAATGCACTTATTTTTTAGCAACTACAAATAACTTTCACTAAGCCTAAATTTACAACATCCCTCTTTCCCTGAATGATGAATATGGTCTCCTTTTTGACCAGCAAAATTATTTATCACTAATTTATTATAATTATTTAAGTATATTTTACCTTTTAAGATAGAAATCCTACCAAGTATTTCATAAATTAATGGTCATAAGTAAAAATTGTTATCGTTGTCATAATACAATTTCTAAAATCCTTCTCAATAATAACATTTGTCATTTTGACATGTATTTCATTGGACTGAATGTATAGTTTTGGAACATCTGTTTAAAAAAGAAACAACTGTATGCCAACACCTGGATGCTGGTGGTATAAGCCAACTTTCATTTGAGAAATACTCTGTTATCAAAGGCTTTAGTACATCTAAAGCACTTTTAACCCCAGCAGCGCAGAGAAATGGTTGTGGCCCATCCTTTCTTTCTGAATCATTTTAAAGTATCTGTTTATGAGATCTCTTTCTCACTGCAAAGAAAAGGAATTTATTAATGCAAGCTTCATAAACATCACATCTAAGATGCTGATCAGACAAAGGGGGACTGTCCTGAAAAATCTGATAGAAGATGGCTTTTTTTCTTTGCATCTCCTCTAGTTCTGACATCAGCAAGGCCTTCTCTAGAAAGCTTCTGGAGGAAACAAGCAAGGACTTCAGATTTTTTTTCTGTGAAGGTTACACCTCTCTGATATCAGGGAAAGAAATATGAAAAATCTGATAGAACCTTGGAACTATGAGAACTTCTAAACCAGGGCTGTCAAACTCCTGGCTCATGGACTGGCCACGCCTACACCTAGTTTAGCAAAGGGGAAAAAAGTCCTGATACATCATGTGATGCTGCCGTGATGACATGAGTTTGACACCCCTGCTCTAAACATATTTGCTTTTTGAAGTGACTGTGTTCCCTAGTTCCATGGGTTTTCAGCATCCTCAGTAAGAAAATGGGCGTTGGTTCTTACCTGATACGCCTCTTCTCGTGGAACTGCGTAGAGCATCCAGAGAGTGGGAGGTG